>NW_015624586.1:576267-579610 GCF_001515625.1 Sinocyclocheilus rhinocerous | reverse complement strand
GAAGATCAGGATACGAGAACACAGACAAGGCAAGACTAAGGTAAGGCTATGACAAACTAAACAGGCTCCGTAGAGTAGCTATCACTAGGTGAGTGATATACACTTATACAATACTCGGCCATGGGAAGGGATCAGAGTGAGTGTTATATAGGGAATGTGTGATTGATTACAGCTGTGTGCAATCAGTGCTGTGTGCAAACAACTGTGTGTGTGTAATCAGTGCAGTGGATGATGGGAACTGTAGTCCGGGTGAAGTGCAACAGTGGTGTGGTGCAAGAGTCCATAGTAGTGGAAGGGTGACCTCTGGTGCTCTTTGGGACTGGAATAATACCACGAAAAAGAAGACCCGGATTCGTGACAGCCAGCAGCTTACATTCCGGAGAAGGGAAAACACAGCTGTCTACATTCAAACAGATGAAAGAGAAAATGCCTCCTGTTGAATCTACTTGTTGCATAAACTGCCGCAAACTTCTACAAAGGATTGTGGTTCTTGAAACAAAGTTACTTGCTGGACTTCCAAAACAGGCAGAACACTCAGCAGACCGTTATCATGGACCCCCTCAGCATACAGCCGGTGAGTCCCATGAATCTAGTGAATCTCAACAGTTTATACCAAGTGTAGAGGAACAAGCCGAAACTGATTGTCACACCAATCGATGGCACAAACAGGGAGCGAGACCCAAAGGCACTCGAGACATCAGATTGTCACGAGTTTCTCGTATTGCTGCCGTAGCATCCTCTACCCCAGATTCGGCTATGACGAGGCTTGTGAATACTGGTGTTCTACCACCCCCTATACATCTTGAAAACAGATTTGAAGCATTAATGAATGCGGGTGAGGAATCCCCAAATGTGATTAAACATGGATCGGATCAGCCAGCAGCTAACATCGCTACTAACAGACGCTCAAGGTCGAGCAGACAGCGGCTTTCAGCTCAGAGCGCAGCCGAACCCAGGACTCTGATAGTTGGCAACTCCATTATCAGAAACATCAGTAGCAGAAATTCAGCAACTTTCTGCTTTCCTCAAGCAACAGTTTCTGATTTGAACAAGGAACTTCGGAAAATTCTAATGAAGCACAAGACTGCAAATCGAATCATCATCCATGTGGGGAAGAATGATATTCGGAAAGAGCAGTCAGAACTCCTTAAGAAGGACTTCATTGAACTCTTTGAAACACTTCGAAGACTTAAAGTTCAGTCGTTCATCAGTGGGCCACTCCCAGCAAGAGGAACTAATATGTTTTCACGTTTGCTTGGGCTGAACACATGGCTACAAAGAATCTGCAGCTTAAAAGGAGTCAATTTCATCGATAACTTCAATCTTTTCTGGGGCCATAGACAACTGTTTAAACTGGATGGCCTCCACCTAAACAAACTTGGTGCAAGAGTGCTAAAGGACAACATCTACTTCTCCATCCGTCATCCTTCAGTAGTGTGTGCCAAACTACTCAACCTGAATGGCACACACACACCTGGACAGAGTATGAGTGACCACAGGACTTCATATCAGCTTCCGAGTCATCATGTGGTTGACACATCCCACAAGGACACTGATAACACCACGCAGCCACAACAAGCACTGCTCATGGACACCATCCCGGCTGAGCCCTTGTAAAGCACTTTGAATTACCATTGTGTACGAAATGTGCTATATAAATAAACTTGCCTTGCCTTGCCTAAATGTAAAAAAAAAAATCACATATTTTTTACATGATATATGATGTTTTAAGTGAGGTTAACATACACCCATGTATATATAAACACACACACACACACACACACACACACACAAAACAAAAACAAAACAAAAAAAATATCTAAATAAAAACTAATTTAAAATATTAATAAACTCTATAGTATTATCTCACTTATACTCTATGGACTGTTATGATTAGTCTTTAGTTTTTGGATCTTAGAGGTGTAAATCAGCACCAGCTTTTGTTGTAAGAAAAACTTTTGTCTAACATCTCATTTTTTGTTTCACATAAGAAAGAAACTCATAAAGGCTGTGAAGAAACATGAGGCTGAGTAAATGATGACAGATTTTTCATTGTTCCTTTAATATACCTCCATTCATTTATGAACAGTGACTCAGCAGAAGAGCATTGATTCACGCTCTGGAGAGCCGCTGACCATCCCATAATGCCCTGCTGCTTATCAACGAGAGACACTCACCATCCATTTGCTTTTGATCCCTTTCAGTGCATTCATCTCCTCCACAAGCTGCAGAGCGGCTCTGACCAAACACACACATGCAATTATTTACATCAGAAACACCCCTGAGACCCGCTGTGAAATCAACATTACAGTCCTGAGATGCTCACTTAGTGACACACGTGCATATTAAATATGAAGTATAATTTAATCATATACAGTATATACATATATTAATTTAGAGTAATTATTAAAAGATAATTTAATAATAATAACAAAATCATTGCATTGGAGATATGCAATTAAATGCAAAAAAAAAAGTCAAATATGAATTATTTTTGTAATAATTTGTAAAATCATAGTATAATTTGCATACATTATATCAAATATATAAAATGTAGAATATTGAATGATTCATTTTTGTTTATAATTATTAACTATTCATAATTATTAATAAAGAACTAGGAAATCATTACATCGGAGATATACAAATAAATGAATATCTCCACACACACACACACACACACACACACATATATAAATACATTAAATACATTTAAATATTTTCAAAATATTATACTGTATGTGTGTGTCTTTATATATACATAATAAATGTACACAGTACACATATATTATGTAAACAAAAACTTATTTTGGATGCGATTAATCACGATTAATCATTTGACAGCACTATATATATGCATATATATACTGTATACACACACACACACACACACACACACACATACATACATAAATATAAAGAAAGAACTGGGAAATCATTACATTGGTTGGAGATATACAATTAAATGCAAATTGTAATTATTTATTTTAAATATTATTACAAAATTATTACAAATGAAATCACTGATTTTATGTTCCCTGTCTTTATTAAAAATGTTTGTGAGCCAATACAGCCCAAAATGTGCAATATGTTTAAGTTGAGGAACTAAAGAATTTAGTTATTATTTATTTGATTAATTAGCATTACAGACTAATTCAAATAAATGCACAACCCTTTATTTTAAAACATGACAGTGTAAACATATGAATAAAAATAACAATATTCCTTTAATTTACTTTACTTGTGAGCAAATATGTGAACAAACATGACTGTTTCTCTGGAGGCGTGGCTTCATGCCCACTTTTACTTGGTCAGGTGGGGGTGAAGCCACGCCTCCAACATT
>NW_015624586.1:572582-574597 GCF_001515625.1 Sinocyclocheilus rhinocerous | reverse complement strand
CACACACACACACACACACACACACACATATATAAATACATTAAATACATTTAAATATTTTCAAAATATTATACTGTATGTGTGTGTCTTTATATATACATAATAAATGTACACAGTACACATATATTATGTAAACAAAAACTTATTTTGGATGCGATTAATCACGATTAATCATTTGACAGCACTATATATATGCATATATATACTGTATACACACACACACACACACACACACACACATACATACATAAATATAAAGAAAGAACTGGGAAATCATTACATTGGTTGGAGATATACAATTAAATGCAAATTGTAATTATTTATTTTAAATATTATTACAAAATTATTACAAATGAAATCACTGATTTTATGTTCCCTGTCTTTATTAAAAATGTTTGTGAGCCAATACAGCCCAAAATGTGCAATATGTTTAAGTTGAGGAACTAAAGAATTTAGTTATTATTTATTTGATTAATTAGCATTACAGACTAATTCAAATAAATGCACAACCCTTTATTTTAAAACATGACAGTGTAAACATATGAATAAAAATAACAATATTCCTTTAATTTACTTTACTTGTGAGCAAATATGTGAACAAACATGACTGTTTCTCTGGAGGCGTGGCTTCATGCCCACTTTTACTTGGTCAGGTGGGTGTGAAGCCACGCCTCCAACATTACTGCCACTGTAGCCAATGCAGGAGAGCAAACATTTGTTTTCTTACTACATCTGTGAATTATTGGGTTCACTGAAGTCATGGATTATTACTCATCAGTGTTGGTAAGACGGATCTTTTGTATTTGTGTTGCAGTTTTCTAAGTAGCAAGTGCAAACTTTAAAGCTAAAAGCTTGAATTGTGTGAATGTGTATGGCAGTGAATCGAGCTCTAAGGAGAACAGATCCAAACACACATCACTCAATCAATCTGCGCTTATCACAGACAGAAACTCCTTCATGATGAATTTGGTTGATCCATCTACACCTCTGCCATCATGGAAAGGCCTACAGATAAAACCAAGAGCTTGTGATTTGGCTAGTTAGAGTGGGTTAGTTAGTCCTTACTGGTAAATGCTATAATTACATAATCTGGCTGTAAAAAACACCCATCTTCTTCGACTGATGGCCATTCAAAAATATTTATGTATTTTGATTTGATATTTCTTCAAGCAAAATATATTGCATCTGCAGCTGATCATTAAGTAACTATTTAAAATATTTTTTTGAGGTTTAGGCCTTAGTTTTGTAATTTCCCAGTAGAAATTTGCTTGCATGTACCGCATGAGAAAATAGGCCACATTTGCTCAGCACTCTGGCATTTTAGTGGCAGTAAACAGGCACTTCCTGCCCCATGAGAGACAGACAGGAAGTTCAAGCAAACCATTCTGAAAATAAGGTAAATGAAGTGTGGATTTTAGAAGGAATGAGAGATGGAAGAGAGACAATATATATATTTTAAGAACTAGATTTATTTTAGTACCATTGACATACACTGAACAAAATTATAAACGCAACACTTTTGTTTTTGCCCCCATTTTTCATGAGCTGAACTCAAAGATCTAAGACTTTTTCTATGTACACAAAAGGCCTATTTCTCTCAAATATTGTTCACAAATCTGTCTAAATCTGTGTTAGTGAGCACTTCTCCTTTGCCAAGATAATCCATCCACCTCACAGGTGAGGCATATCAAGATGCTGATTAGACAACATGATTATTGCACAGGTGTGCCTTAGACTGGCCACAATAAAAGGCCACTCTAAAATGTGAGCCTAAGGCACACCTGTGCAATAATCATGCTGTCTAATCAGCATCTTGATATGCCACACCTGTGAGGTGGATGGATTATCTCGGCAAAGGAGAAGTGCTCACTAACACAGATTTAGACAGATTTGTGAACAATATTTGAGACAAATAGGCCTTTTGTGTACATAGAAAAAGTCTTAGATATTTGAGTTCAGCTCATGAAAAATGGGGACAAAAACAAAAGTGTTGCGTTTATAAATTTGTTCAGTGT
>NW_015624586.1:562737-563102 GCF_001515625.1 Sinocyclocheilus rhinocerous | reverse complement strand
ATTATTGCACAGGTGTGCCTTAGGCTGGCCACAATAAAAGGCCACTCTAAAATGTGCAGTTTTATCACACAGCACAATGCCACAGATGTCGCAAGTTTTGAGGGAGCGTGCAATTGGCATGCTGACTGCAGGAATGTCCACAAGTTACATTCCGGGATTCCTCAAGTTAAGGTTATATGGGTAGATTTTAGTCATATTTAAACGGGTCATATGCTGTTGCTAAAAATAACATTATTTTGTGTATTTGGTGTAATGTAATATGTTTATGCGGTTTAAGGTTAAAAAAACACATTATTTTCCACATACTGTACATTATATTTTCTCCTCTATGCCCCACCTTTCTGAAACGCGTCGATTTTTACAAA
>NW_015624586.1:555213-562012 GCF_001515625.1 Sinocyclocheilus rhinocerous | reverse complement strand
AGCTGTGTGTGATTGGTTTCAGGTGAGCTTGTGATTAGTGCAATGGAGCATGGGAAATGTAGTCTAGGGTGATGTGTAACAGTCTGTGTAGTGTGAGAGTCCGTGTGGAGAGCGGGTGACCTCTGGTGGTGAGTGAACGGAAGTTTATAGGCCGGATTCGTGACAATAATATAGTAAGTTTTAGCAATATTTTGAAATTACATTTATATTAATTTTTTTATTTTATTTTAAGTTTTAGTAAGTTGTTGTGTGTTTGAATCATTATTATTATTTTTACATATATAAAGATATGTAAAGGTATTATATTTTTATTTATTATATTTATTTTATATTAAATATTTTAACAGTGTTTCTAAGTGATATTTTATTTATTTCAGTTAAATTAATTAATTTTAAGTAACAATTTTTACGGTTTTGATTTCAGTTAATTATGATAACCCTGGCCTGTCACTGTACATCTGTGAATGTCAATTTTAAAATAGATTATTGTTTAACTTAAGGTTTTTATTTGTCAATTTTTCACAATAGGGATGTACATTCATTGTACAAGTACAAATGATTATTGTACAAGTTGTCAGATTCTGCAACACCTTTTCTTCCGTAGATTGTCTGCATTTCTCAATCCAATCGAACAAGCTGACATTTTGCAAAGATTATGTGATTGAGTTGGCCTAGTTTTGCTGTTTATCTTAAGAAAACACATGTTTGTTGTGCTTTTGTGGACGTCTGTGGATCCAGCTTGTCTTGCGCTGGTCAGAAGTGTTGTTCGGTCACACATAACCTGCTTTTATTCAGGTCAAAAGAAGCTGTGAGGAAGATGAAGGGAATCCAGGAAACAGATTATTGAAGTCAGTCCTCAGACGGATGTAGGAGAGTGTCGGGTCAGCGGCCGGTCATGTATGAATAACACTGTATTGCACTTCTCAAAGTCTGTGAATCTGCTGCTGAGATGCAGACGGAAGTTAGACGACAAGATGTTGAACTCAAATAGCTGTGTTTCTGAATAATCATTTATAAAGTGCTCATAATTATCAGAGCAATCTGAACAGCGGATTCACAGTCCAGCTTGTCATCCAGTTTCTCAAAGTATGTCTGTAACGCTGATGAATACAAGCTCAGTGAAGCTTTGCTCCATCATCGGCAAACTCATTACTGTTCTGTAATTACAGGATACGGAAGAATCAAGAGACAAGCTCAATAAAATTAAGTTGTCTCAATGTGATTAATATGCTTTCAATTACCACAGTATTGAGCTTGAAGGAAATGCAGTTTGTGCCAATTGCTCTTGGCCAGTCCAAGCATATTATATATGTATATATGCATGTATTGTTATATATATAAGTGCCATGAAAAGGTTGGCTCAAGAAAAACATAATTAAGGTTTTGGAGTGGCCAAGTCAAAGTCTGGACTTAAATCCGATTGAGATGCTGTGGCATGACCTTAAACAGTCCATTCATGCTCGAAAACCCTCCAATGGGCCTGAATTAAAAAAATTCTGCAAAGAAGAGTGGGCCAAAATTCCTCCACAGCGATGTGAAAGACTCATTGCCAGTTATCACAAACGCTTGATTGCAGTTGTTGCTGCAAAAGGTGGCACAACCAGTTATTAGATATAGGCGGCAATTACTTTTTCATGTAGTGCCAGGTAGGTTTGGACAACTTTTTTCCCTTAACAAATGAAATCATTATTTCAAAAATGCATTCTGCATTTACTCGGGTTATCTTTGTGTAATATTGAAATTAGTTTGATGATCTGAACCATTCAAGTGTGACAAATATGCAAAAAAATATATATATACATATATATATTTAATTAATTTATTTTTTAGAATTTTTATTTTATTTTATAAATTCTAAAAATATTGAGAAACGGAATTGGATTACATCTGTAGGTCTTGCTCATTTTTTAAAATTAAAATAAAGAAATGAGAAATACTTGTATTAATATTTAATCATTTATTCATTCATTCATTTTTTTATTTTTTATTTATTCATTTATTCATTCATTTAAAATATTGCAAAAATTGAGAAATGGAATTGGATTACATCTGTATGTCTTGGCCATATTTTCTCAAATCAAAAGAAAGTAGCAATTATATTCTGCATAAAGAAAATAAGGACTGGTGGGATCATTAATTTCTTTTTATTTCTGTCACAAATAATAATTTTAATTGTACAGTATTTCTAGAGTTTTAAGGTAGTATTTCTTGGTCTTCCTTTAATTTGTGCTTATTTGCATAAAAAAAACCCATTGTGTTACATAACTGAGAATCTAATGAAAATAATTGAGAATAACATGAATAAAAAAAAAATGCACGCAGAACAGCGAAACAATGAAATGTAGAGGTAAATGTTCTTAATTGTCATAAAAATAATTGGATATGGTCCTAATTTAAAATGCAAAATAATAATTTATTTTATTCATTTTGGGAGAATATGACCTCTGCATGTTTTTGTAAGATTTGGCCAACGAAGTTTTTTGAATAAATAAATGATTGATTCCTGGATCTCCATGGCAGAAATGTAATTGACCTTTGCACTCAAATCAGTGAAAACCAGTCTGGCTTTAGGAACATATGAGTAAATCTTCAATTCAAAACCCAGATGACTATGACTTGTTTAGAACAGACAGACGTCAGTCATTCAAGTTAAGGTTATATGGGTAGATTTTAGTAATATTTAAACGGGTCATATGCTGTTGCTAAAAATAACATTATTTGGTGTATTTGGTGTAATGTAATATGTTTATGACTCCAAAGAGAAAGGAACAATTGAAATCGCATCATATGACCCCTTTAAATATGTGGTTTGGCATCTGCTTTGATATGCATGGTTATACATGGAAGCGAGGCACCTTTTACGTTGGCTTGCCAAACCGCCATAAAACACCAGAAGAAGAAGGTGCATGTGGAGAATGCATGTGACGTCACTCACTGGCTGAGGAAGCGCTGGTGAGTCGATGCTGCAGTTGACTTCCGCTTTCATTTTTCTCCGGCAGGATGTGTGTTCTTGATATGTGTTTGATAACTTTATTTTTAAACAAATTAAGTTGTTTCGTTGCTGTTTCGTGTTGTCTGTGGTTGATTTCAGCATTTGTGTTCACATAAGACTAAGATTGTGTAGCCTATTTGAGTGAATGCTGTTTCTCGACTCTCAGGATCCGTTCAGCTGAATGATTAGTTTGTCATTTCCACACAGAGTAAGTGCTGGAGATCTCACTCTTCATCATGAATCACACACAGACACCCCGAGATCAAGAGTTTTCTCCAGGATGCAGGTACTTTCAATACATACTATATTAACCCTAAAAAAAGCAAGACCATAAAGAGACATCAGGAAATTCATTTATTGCTATTTTGATCTTATTAGAACACAAATAATACATATTTGTTTATTTATTTATTAAAAAACAGTTTTATTTTTGATCTGAATGTTTGTATGTCACGTCGCCCCTTTGCGGTTATAATCTGATTGAAAACCGAATGCTTGTTTGGCAATGTGTTACAACATTTTAGCTACATTTAAAACATTTGTTGTAATATTGTGTTAAACAATCATGTCTATTTATTAATATATTGGCCTACTGTATCATATTTGATACACAAATTTCTAGGGCCTATAAATTATTAACATGATCAAAACTTTGCTGATAAACCTGTTGTACGCAATCTGCTTTTTTATCAAGTAAAGTATTTTCACTGTGAAATCTTTCATGATTTTTATAATTTAAATGTAAGAATAACTTTTATACTGTTAGTAATAATTCAAGATGAACATGTACTGGGCTGAACCAGCTTGAGTTTTCTTGATTTTGCATTTATAATTTTTATGTAAAAAAAAAAAAAAAAAATTTTCATGTTTAAAAGTAAATGTCGGATATGACACAACATGCTTTTGAGGAAGGTTTATTTGTCTCTCAATAATCACTGAATTGCAATTAATTGCTTATATGAGCCATTAAAACCTGATGTATGAAATACTATACTAAACAAAAACACATATGCAAACTATAGCCTATATATTTTGTACTAGGGCTGGACAATAATTCAATATCAATATATATCGAGATTTTTTTTTTTTTTTCAATAACGGGGATATGATTTTTAAACACATTACCGATATTTCAATATACATTACCAGTGTTTCCCATATACATTGATTTATCTGTGGCGGTTGACATGAGCACTACACTTTTCAAATTCAAAATGCGTCGCGGGTATTTTATATGAATGTATCTTTGAAAGGAACTGACTGTCTTCAGAAGTTTCGATGGCATTTTCATTTTATCAAAGTACCTTTAAGACAAGTCATGCCACTCGGCGGCCATCTTTAAAATGCCCCTCGGGCATGCAAGTGCAGCTCCTATCTCTTTGAATGGGGAAACATCAAATTCTCCAAAACTGTTCACCAAGCTTACGATTAAATTTCATATTTGAAATCACCAATGAATTCTGGCAACAACTGTCTCATAAATGTTATTTCTTTTGCTCAAATAGTGTTAAAAAAGCAGTCCTAAGCGCATGTCTCAGAATGCTGACTGTTTCTATAGCAACCGGGACTTCTAACGGCAGATGCAGTGACGAGCTGCCTTTACCGATTTGCGATTGGCTCTTTTGCTCAGAAGGCGGGGCTTTGTTCGATAGAGCGCCCCCCATTCAAAACTATACAAGTGACACGTCTTGGGTATTCTGTAGTTTTTGGCTGCATCCGAAAGCTCTAAAATGCTGCCTTCGGAGGCAGCATTCCAAGGCAGGAAGACATAAAGGCACGTCCGAATCCAAATTCTGCTTCACTTCCTGTCTCCGGAGGTACCTTCTTATGATCGAATTTTGAAGGCAGCATAGATGTATCCTTCGCTGTCTTTGATATCCCACAATCCTGTGCATTCCATTCCGTGACGGTTGGGATAAAAAATAAAGATGACGTCTGAAAGTTGCGTTTGGTGATCAGTTTGTGTGTAAATGTATACTTCTGACTAACTTTTTGCACTTTTGATGTGATTTCTAGCAATAAATCCGTATTATAGTAATTAAATATTCGTTTAGTTATCACCAAAACTCGTTCTATTTTGTTGTAGATCATTAAACCGTTACGCTGCTTCAGAAACCTGTCCGAAATCAGTTTTATGAGGTGCCTTTGTGCTAAAACGCTTCCTGCAAAGTCATTGCCTCATAAGGCAGCGAGGCAGCAAGTCAGCTGCCTAGGCTTTTGGACACAGCTTTTGTTTTATCTAATAAAGTAGCGTTCATGAGCGCAGCGCTGCGTAGTGTACAGCCGTTACTGGGGAAGCTGCTGTTTCTGCCACTCCAAACACACCTCCTGCTGGCAGAGCAAGAGTTTGCATTTTCAATAAGCCCGTCTCCAGATACTCACCCACATTTCATCCAAGATGTTCATGTCTTTCTTTCTTCAGTCGCAAAGAAATGGCGTTTTTTGAGGAAAACATTCTAGGATTTTTGTCCTTATAGTGGACTTCATTGGTGGCCAATGATTTCAAGGTCCAAAATGCAGTTTCAATGCAGCTTAAAAGAGCTCTACACGATCCCAGCCGAGGAATAAGGGTCTTATCTAGCGAAACGATCAGTCATTTTCTTTAAAAATATGTTTATACACTTTTTAACCTCAAATGCTCAGCTTGCTCTAGCTCTGCAATGTGCATGCGTGTCTTCACACAGTACGTAATCATGTTGGAAAGGTCACGCGTGGTTAGTTCTTTGTCTTTGTACTTCGTTTAAAAACTCCATCTCATTTTCTCCTCCAACTTTAAAATCATCCGACATCGTTGTTTTACCTTTTTTGTAAAGGGCATTTGACTTTTTTTGCTTGTTCACTTTGTAAACACTCGCAGAGCTAATGCTAGCTGAGCATGTGGTTAAAAAGTGTATAAATAAATTATTTTTAAGAAAATGCCTGATCGTTTTGCTAGATAAATCTATAAAAAAGATAAATCCCCTCGGCTGGGATTGTGTAAAGCCCTTTGAAGATGCGATGAAACTGCATTTTTGACCTTGAAATCGTTGGCCACCATTGAAGTCCACTATATGGAGAAAAATACTTGAATGTTTTCCTCAAAAAACATAATTTCTTACGTAAAGAAACATAAAGAAAGAAAGGATCTTTGGATCTTGGATGACATGGGGGTGAGTAAATTATCAGGATTTTTTTTTTTCTGGAAGTGAACTTATCCCTTAATATTAATAAGGTGGATCTGGGAGTCATATGTTTATTTGACGGTGATTTCACATTTCTTGTTTGTATGAAGGCTAAATACAAATAAAAGTCGAAAATTAATTTATTTTTACTGTTTTTATTTCTCAAATATAAGGCCTATATATCCTAGTTTTATAGGAGGTTTCATTGGCAAATTCATTTTTCAGAAGTTTGTAGGTACAGACTATTCTAGGCGTTTTTAACTTTTTTCTGAGGCTTTTAAAAATACTGTTCAATTTGATATCGAAACTAGATAAAAAAGTTCGTCAAGACAAACTTTAAGTTGGCTTGAGAAAGCCGGACCAGAAAGTTTGAAAAAGTTTGAAAAGTTTAAAAAGTTTAAGGAGTTTAAAATTTTTTAAGTTTGATGGTTTTCAGTCTGAAATAGTTTGAAGTTTAAAGTAGGTTTAAAAGCTTGAAGTTTGAAAGTTTTGAAGGCAATACATTCTGTCAGAGATAGATAGATAGATAGATAGATAGATAGATGTAGTGCTAGGGTATTCTAGGCGGTTGCTAGGTTGTTGCTATGTGGTTGCTAAGGTACTCTGGAGGGTTGCTAGGGTGTTGCTATGCGGTTGCTAGGGTACC
>NW_015624586.1:553750-554793 GCF_001515625.1 Sinocyclocheilus rhinocerous | reverse complement strand
TTGTTAGCATGATTAACAAGTGAATAGCATGTCGTTAGCATGATTAGCAAGTTACTAGCATGTCGCTAGCATGTTTCTAGCATGATTAGCAAGTGACTAGCATGTTGCTAGCATCATTAGCAAGTTACTAGCATGTTGCTAGCACGTTTCTAGCATGATTAGCATGTGACCAGCATGTTGTTAGCATTATTAACAAGTGACTAGCATGTCGTTAGCATGATTAGCAAGTTACTAGCATGTCGCTAGCATGTTTCTAGCATGATTAGCAAGTGACTAGCATGTTGCTAGCATCATTAGAAAGTGGCTAGCATGTCGTTAGCATGATTAGCAAGTTACTAGCATGTCGCTAGCATGTTTCTAGCATGATTAGCAAGTGACTAGCATGTTGCTAGCATCATTAGAAAGTGGCTAGCATGTCGTTAGCATGATTAGCAAGTTACTAGCATGTCGCTAGCATGTTTCTAGCATGATTAGCAAGTGACTAGCATGTTGCTAGCATGATTAGCAAGTTACTAGCATGTTGTTAGCATGTCGTTAGCACGATTAGCATTCTACTAGCATGTTTTGCTAGCATGATTAAAAAGTGACTAGCATGTTGCTAGCATTATTAGCAAGTGACTAGCATGTCGCTAGCATGATTAGCAAGTGACTAGCATGTCGCTAGCATGATTAGCAAGTGACTAGCATGTCGCTAGCATGATTAGCAAGTGACTAGCATGTCGCTAGCATGATTAGCAAGTGACTAGCATGTCGCTAGCATGATTAGCAAGTGACTAGCATGTCGCTAGCATGATTAGCAAGTGACTAGCATGTCGCTAGCATGATTAGCAAGTGACTAGCATGTCGCTAGCATGATTAGCAAGTGACTAGCATGTCGCTAGCATGATTAGCAAGTGACTAGCATGTCGCTAGCATGATTAGCAAGTGACTAGCATGTCGCTAGCATGATTAGCAAGTTAATAGCATGTTGCTAGCATGTTTCTAGCATGATTAGCTTGCTACTAGCATGTTGCTAGCATGATTAACAAGTTACTAGCATGTTG
>NW_015624586.1:538465-553730 GCF_001515625.1 Sinocyclocheilus rhinocerous | reverse complement strand
TAATGGGCTTCAGTGTGTTTAGATTTGAATTTTGACAGTTGGAGTTTGTCGGAATGTTCAGGTGAGCAGAGACTTTTCAATGTAAGTCTATGGGATTTTTATGATTTTTAATATTAATTTTTAAGAAAACCATAAGTCCGATCAGTTAGAAAAGATATAGCACACCCGGTCAGATCAGTCTGAAGAGCTGGGCTGAGTTTGGAGTCTGTAGAGTTAAAGCTCTAGGAGGAGATAGAGTTGATAATTTAGGATCAGAAGAATAATAATGTTTAAATAGCATTTCAGTAAGTTGGCTTTCTCAAGCCAACTTAATAAGAAGTTTATATAGCATTTCAGTAAGTTGGCTTTCACAAGCCAACTTAATTATATCGTATCGACAGAAATTAAGAAATATATTGTGATATAAATTTTGGCCACATAGTCCAGCCCTATTTTGTAAATTTTTATACATAAGTTTGCATATGTATTTTTGTTAAGTAGCTTATTTCATAGATACATATACATATGTTAAAGGGTTAGTTCTTCCAAAAATTAAAATTCTGTCATTAATTACTCACCCTCATGTCGTTCCAAACCCGTAAGACCTTCGTTTATCTTCGGAACTATGGAAGCTACTAGAATACTTTTTGTACGCAAAGAAAACAAAAATAACGACTTTATTCAACAATTCGTCTCCTCTGCATCATCGTAGTGTCATTTTGGAGAGTATCCACTGAACGCAAACAGCGTATGCTATTCTGTGTCAGCCGCACCACACGTTTTCTACATTTATTTACGCTTTGATTTGAATGAAAACAGAGCAGCATATGCTGTCTATGGGAGGGTCAGAGAGCTCTCAGAATGCATCAAAAATATCTTAATTTATGGGTTTGTAACGACATGACGTGAGTAATTAATGACAGAATTTTCATTTTTGGGTGAACTAACCCTTTAAGACCATATGTCCATATGTCCTTTTCCCGGACATGTCCTCTTTTTGTACCTAAAAAATGTTGTCCCGCCGGGATTTCTAAATCGCCCAATGTGTTCGGGATTCGGCTTTTGCTGTCTACAGTCACCATTCATTGTGTGCGTTTTTGTATTAGAGCCCTGCACGGAACTGTTTTCTTAATCTCGCTCCCGCTGAATTTCTGACCATTACTGCCTGCAACCCTCAACGTGTGTGTTCCCATGATTTTGCCAGCAGCCATATCGCCCTGCAGCCCAAGACTGGTTGCCCACTGAAGCTAAGCAGGGTTGAATCTGGTCTGTACCTGGATGGGAGACCTCCTGGGGAAAACTAGGTTGCTGCTGGAAGAGGTGTTAGTGAGGCCAGCAGGGGGTGCTCACCCTGTGGTCTGTGTGGGTCCTAATGCCTCAGTATAGTGATAGGGACACTATACTGTCAAAAAGCACTGTCCTTTGGATGAGACTTTTTAACCGAGGTCTTGACTCTCTGTGGTCATTAAAAATCCCAGGATGTCTTTAAAAAAAAAGAGTAGAGGTGTGTCCTCGGCATCCTGTGGACATATGTCCACTTTTTGGACCTAAAAAAATGCGTCCGGCCAGGATTCAGCTTTTGCTTTCTTCAGTCGCCATTCATTGTGTGCATTTTTGTATTAAAGTTCTGCGCGTAACTGTTTTCTTAATCCCGCTCCCGCTGAATTTCTGACCATTACTGCCTGCTCACGCAAACATTCTATTGCATATAATTTTCGCGCATCATATCAATATGCAGAGTATTATAAATCTCTTATGAATGAGCGCTCGCTGTTCACTTTCACTTTGGATTTGGCGATCATGCGCACTCTGTGTAAAGGGAGCACATCTTGTAAGATCAGATATCTGTCAATCTGCTGAGCAGCAAATCCTTCAGCATGGTCTCTCAGTCATCTCTCCTTACTCTCGACCCATGATCAGTTCAATCTGACTCCTGCAGCTGGTGTTGGATGCAGGGTTGCCAAGTCCAGTTTTTTTTTCCATGGAATTGGGCTACTGTTGCCATGGGTTGATTTCCCCCATGGGTTAAAGGTTTGAAATATTGCATAAATTACATTTGACTGAAATGCTTGTAACATTGAAACATTTTGCATTATACCCCATTATAATCTGTGGTAGATGTAAAGTTTTGTGAAGGATTGCCACTACAAGCCTTTTAGCTTTGTTTATGATCAATTTTGATAACAGTGACTGTAAAATATGTATATTAGGTATGGAAATGACATATTTTGAGTTTGGATTTTATATAACCCTCCTCAAACCACCCACAAACCATGACATGGTGACAAAATGACATGTTTTGAGTTTTGAGATATGGTCATTGCACTAATTTAGCCCCCCCCATCTCCAATATATATTTGTATTGTGTTTTTATTTTATATTACATATTCATGTTATCATGGCATCCGTAGTTATGGCGGAGAGTCTATGAAAGAACTTTAGTTTATGGTCTAGTAAAGATGAAAAGATCATAATTTTTTTAAGTCAAAAGTTAATATTAATACAGTAATTCAAGGGTTATTTGTTATAGTTCAGTTCATCATAAGAGATCAGAACCAGAGCCCAGCTGTGTGTTTATGAAGAGTGATGAGTCTATAGATCATTCCCAAAATATCAGGTACAACATTTCATTAACAGACAGAATTGAAATATTTGTTTCTTTGTTTTATCATGTGATTATTTTATTGCATCTGATATTTTAACATTTTCTCACACACTCTCTGTTATAGTTCAGTTCACCAAAAGAAATCAGAACCAGAGCCCAGCTGTGTGTCTATGAGGAGTGATGCTTCTTTGCTTCATCTAATTGATTTCAAGAGTGATGACTTAAGGTTTAACCTCAAGTTTAAAATTTTTTTAGTAAAAGATATGATTATAGTAATATATTTTAAATTAAACTGTCATAAATATACAACAACACTATAATAAATGTGTATAAGCAGACATCTAGGTAGGAACTGTAGTAATCTAATGACAATGAGCAGATATAGAGCACAGAGTAGATGTATTTATTTATTTATTTACCTTTATTTAAAAGGTGTTTTTTTATTTTACAGTTTGACCTTGAGCAGGTGCATTTTTAATAATGTCACAACTGTTATTAAGGTAATGAGAAAAATGTCACCAATGTCAGAGTGTTTGATTCTTGATTCAAGGTCAATCCTGCAACACAGATCAGTAACAAAACCCATCTGTAAGAAATATGACCAGTCTATGAATCAACCACAAGACAGCACGTATCCTGGTGTAAGGTAAACTGTGGGATTTTTTAATGCAGTGCATTATCACATATTACTCATTTACATCATTAATAACTGACATTTCATGAACCCTATGATATGTTCAGTGTCTCCTAACACAGAAAAAAAAGACATTTTGCTCCGTACATTTACCTCTGTAAATCATGCAATAATGTGGTATTTTAATTTTCCAGGCATGAAGTCCTCAACATTTTTAGATCAAATCTGATGAAGAAGTTTGAGTGTCTGTATGAGGGAACAGCGACGCAGGGAAACCCAACACTCCTGAATGAGATCTACACAGAGCTCTACATCACAGAGAGTGAGAGTGGAGAGATCAGTAATGAGCATGAGGTGAGACAGATTGAGACACAATCCAGGAGAGCAGCAACAGAGGACACAGCCATCAAATGCAATGACATCTTTAGAGCTTTACCTGGACAAGACAAACCCATCAGAACTGTGCTGTCAAAAGGAGTCGCTGGCATTGGAAAAACAGTCTCTGTGCAGAAGTTCATCCTGGACTGGGCTGAAGGGAAAGAGAATCAGGACGTCCAGCTCATATTTCCACTTCCTTTCAGAGAAATCAATCTGATGAAGGACAAAACACTCAGTCTTTCAGATCTTCTTCATGTCTTTTTCCCTGAAACTAAAGAAATGGAAATATCCAGTGATGAATATGAAGTGTTGTTCATCTTTGATGGTTTGGACGAATGTCGTCTTCCCTTATATTTTCAAAGAAATGAGACACTACGGGATGTAAACAAAGAGACATCAGTGGGCATGTTCATCTGAGCATTCAGGAACATCTAGCAGCTCTATATGTGCACCTCTCCTGGACAAACCACAACAGAAATGTGTTTGACCAAATCACCAAACAGAGTTTGCGGTCTAAAGAGATGGAACAGTTTCTACTCAGCTCATCAGAACATTTTTCATTATTTGAGCTGCATCAGAAAGCTGTGGATGAGGCTTTACAGAGTAAAAATGGACATCTGGATCTTTTCCTGCGGTTCCTTCTGGGTTTGTCAGTGGAGTCTCATCAGATTCTCCTACAACGAATAATGACGCTGAAAAGAAGCATCTCTGACAGCAATGAGATAACAGTTGAGTACATCAAGTGGAAGATCAGGACCATTGACTCTCCAGAGAAATCCATCAATCTGTTCCACTGTCTGAATGAACTGGGTGATCATTCACTAGTGGAGGAAATACAACAGTATCTGAAATCTGGAAATTTAAGTGAAGCCAAACTCTCTTCATCTCAGTGGGCAGCTGTAGTTTTTGTGTTGTTGACATCAGAGGAGGAACTGAATGAGTTTCGTCTTGATAAATTTGTTAAAGAAAAGAATAAACCTGAACATATGAAAGTTCTTCAGAAGTTGCTGCCTGTGATTAAAGAATCCAGATCAGTCCAGTAAGTATCAATGAGAACAATCACTTCACTGTTAAAACATTAAGAAAAAAAAGAGCCCTGTATCTTAGTAATCTTAGATAAAATAAATCTTAGTAAAATAAGTCTCTGATGTCCCCAGAGTGCATATGTGGAGCTGACGTTTGCGCATGAAGCGTTGCTATTGATTCATAAACATAAAGGGACTTTACAATTTTTTTCTGGTACATTTTCTTCGATAAGGAAACTTAACCACATTGTCCTCAGCAGCTCAGATGGAGGGAGTATATGGAGACTTCTGTGTTCGTTGGTGCAACAGAAAACACAACACTTGTATTGCATCTTTGGCGCTGACATTGTATATCTCTAGTTCCCTTTCTAACGGTCTCTCCCGGGGAAAAACTCCTGTTTTACTCTGTACTGAAGCCTGATTTGTTCACGTTTGTGTAGCTGCACAAACCATGGCGCTTTATACCATGACCACCATTAGACCACTATATAAGTCGGCTCGGAGCGCCATTTATCAGACCATTCTCCTTCAGTGATGAGGATCATCTCTTTGCTGACTCTGCAAGGAAGCCAAAGAAGTAGAAGCTGAGGGAAGAAGCTCTACCTGCTCACCACCGTCGAAGAGCCCTGGCAGAGATTTTTTCCCTGTGGCCATCCGGCGCTTAAGAGCAAGAGCAAATTTCCTAAAAGAGCAGCGTGCGTTGTTGCAAGTGTGGCTCGTGCAAGCACCCCTTGCACAAGACTGATGGGCACTGATGTCGCCTGTTTAGGCAGTGCCCACGCAGAGGCTGCATTCACTGAAGGTTCATGCTCTTATTTCGAGAGTCTCAGCCTTTCCTGTCTCCGCTCGCGGATTGCTTTTTTCCACAAAGTCGGTCTTCCCCGCTCAACTCTCCCATTTCCTTTCTCACCTAAGAGAAAGAAACAGCGAAGCAGCGGGTCTTTCTCTCTGGGTTCGAGCGGTGCCATGTCGGCTCGTACCCAGCCCTCCCGTGTCCTCTCATCTCGCCCGGTATGCTTCACACGGGAGGACCAGTGCCCCTCTTCTGTTGCGAGCGGCCTGGTCTCTTTCAGCGCTTCGGGGGAGGACGTCACTGTCGATGACATCACCGCCGACGACTCCGTGAGCCCGAAGCCCCTCCCTCTGCTCAACCCGTGAGGCCGAAGCCGGACGCTGAACTCATCCGCGTACTGTCTAAGACTGTAGAGGACTTAGGTCTTGAATGGTCAGCCTCAGAAGAGACCGCCCATGGCCTATTGGACGAGTGGTTTCTTCCGGGAAGCCATCAACAGTCCTCTCGTCAGCGGCCCACCCCGTTCTTGCCTGCAGTTCACGAAGAGCTCACTAAGACGTATCGCGCCCCCTATTCGGCCCGGGTTAACCCCTCTACAGCATCGGCTCTCACTTCCGTTGACGGCGCTGACGACAGAGGGTAAAGCAGGCTTCCCCCTCTGGAAGAGGCGGTCGCTGCCCACTAATGCCCACCATCTGCCCTTGGTTTGAAGGCCCATGCAGCGCATCCCTCCAAGCCCTGCAGGACCACCTCGGCCATTGCCAACAGAGCTTATGCAGCGGCCGGTCAGGCCGAATCGGCACTGCATAAAATGGCGGTCCTCCAAGTGTTTTAGGCCAAACTTCTCTGCAGCATGGACGAGTCAGGCCAACAGCACCAGGAGGCTTTTAAAGAGCTGCGCACAGCAACAGGCCTGGCTCTGCGTGCAACGAAATCAACGGCGCAGGTGATCAGAATGACGATGGCCAGTTTAGTTGTGTTGGAGCGCCACCTCTGGCTGAATTTGACCGAGATCAGGGACGCTGAGAAAATGGCCTTCCTCGACTCGCCAATCTCGCTGAAGGGCTTGTTCGGTCCCGTTGTGTACGGGTTCACGGAGCGTTTTTTTGAGGCTCAGAAGACGTCACAAGTGCTGCGTCACTTCCTCCCCGCGACTGCTAGTCACCAGAAGACCCCCACCACTCAGCCTGCTAAGCCAGCGCAGCCTCAGTCACAGCCGCAGCGGAAGTCCTAGCCCAGGCTTCAGCAGCGCCCCCGGACGGTGAAACGCTTTCCCTTCCCGAAGCGTCAAGGTCCCCGCCCTCGAGTAGTGCTGGACCCTGAGACTCCTAAGTCATCCTGATCCAGCAGAGAAGAAGAGGAGGGGTTCAGTTCTCGCCTCCGTCGGAACTCCCCCGAAAGCAGCTTGCTTTCACACTCCATGCCTCCAAGCACCTCTGAGCAATGGAGTTTTGCCCTCCGAGGGTCACGTCCTGCAGGTGCAGCGCGTACCCGAATGTTTTACCGCTGTGATAGCGGACCCACATACTCAAAAGAGCAATTTTCCTCTTTACACTCTCTCGCTCACTAATTCAGGCTCCCCGCCCTCCCGCAGCGAGCCTTTATTCGAAAAAATTGATCCTCTCGCATCCCGGCTATCGGCCTGGGCAGCCATACCGGACGAGTCGAGTTTGGTTCTAAACACAATTCAATGAAGCAACTCGCTTCAGTTCGCTCGCAGGCTGCCTCACTTCAGAGGTATTATTCAAACTTCTGTCTCGGACAACAAAGCTCACCATACCGGACGAGTCGAGTTTGGTTCTAAACACAATTCAATGAGGTAACTCGCTTCAGTTCGCTCGCAGGCTGCCTCACTTCAGAGGTATTATTCAAACTTCTGTCTCGGACAACAAAGCTCACGTTCTCCGACAGGAAGAGCAGACACTGCTTGCAAAACGTGCGGTGGAGATAGTACCGCCAGCGAACAGCGAGTCAGGCTTTTTCAGCCGCTACTTCCTTCTCCCAAAAAGAGATGGCGGGCTCAGACCCATTCTGGATCTCATGCATTTGAACCACTTGCTTATGCGCCGGCCATTCAAAATGTTAACTGTCAAACAGATCCACGCACACATTTGCCCCGAGGACTGGTTTCTGACAGTGGATCTGAAAGACGCGTGCTTTCACATCCACAAAACCCGCCATCACAGACCGTTCTTGAGATTCGCATTCGAGGGCGTGGTCTATCAGTATGTAGTCCTTCCGTTTGGACTGTCTCTGGCCCCGTGCACTTTTACGAAGTGCATAGACACGGCTTTTTCACCTCTGATACTAATGGTAATCCACATATTGAACTACCTCGACGATTGGCTGATTCTAGGCAGATCAGAATGGGAACTGATCGCTCACAGGACGCTGTTGCTCAGCCACTTAGAGCACCTCGGGTTGAAGATCGACCCGCAGAAGAGTCAGTTGTTTCCCAGAGAGCAGGCTGTCTTTCTGGGAGTAACTTTAGACTCTGTTCGAATGCGAGCATAGATCTCTGGACAACCCCCCACCTCTTTCAAACAGGCGTGCAGTTGGGTCTGACCTACAGAAGGAAGGTGGTTACAACGGACGCCTCCAACTCGGGTTAGGGTGCCCTGTTGGAGGGCAATCCGGCGTTCAGCTCCTGGTCAGCCCCAGAGCAACGCCTACATATCAACTGCCTAGAAATGTTGGCGGTTTTCCTAGCCCTGAAAACCTTCCTGCCGGCTTGAGGGGGCACCATGTCTTAGTCCGGTCGGACAGCATGACAGTGGTGACTTTCATCAATCACCAGGGCGGGTTCAGATCGCACTCCATTTACAGGATGGCTCGACACCTCCTTCTATGGGCACAGAAAGAATTCCTCTCGTTAAGGGCGGTTCACGTGCCGGGCAAGTTGAACTTTGGTGCAGGCATGCTGTCCAGAGGCAATGTAGCCGCAGGCGAATGGGTGCTACATCCTCAAATGGTTCTGAAAATCTGGGCTGTCTTCGGGAAGGCAGAGGTCGACCTCTTTGCCTCAGAAGACAACTCTCACTGCACAACATACTTTTCGATACAGCGAGATGCTCTGGCCCACAACTGGCCCAGTGCTCGCCTTTACGCCCCCCCCCCAATCGCCCTGATTCCTCAGGTCGTCAGGTGGGTCAGGGAGACCAAGTGCTCCCACCTTCTAGTGGCCCCGCTCTGGAGAAACCAGGCCTTGTTCCAAGAGCTAGTGCAGCTTTCAGCAGCAGCCCCGTGGCCCATTCTGCTGAGGAGGGATCTTCTCTCACAGGCGAAAGGCATGATTTGGCATCCCCGGCCAGAGCTGTGGAGCATTCATGTATGGTGCCTCGACGGGAGCCTAATTAGCTCCCAGCGAGAGTAAGCAATACCATTTTAGAGGTGAGAGTGCCGTCTACAAGACACCTTTACAGCCAAAAATGGTCTGTCTTCCTTAACTGGTGCTCTGCACATAGTCTGGACCTAGTATCATGTAACATGTCCCACGTGCTAACCTTTTTACAGGAGCTGTTGGATAAGGGGCGCGCCCCTTCCATGCTCAAAGTGTATGTGGCAGCTATCGCAGCGAACCATTCTCTCAAAGCTGGCCAATCGATCGGCAGGAACGACCTGGTCGTTAAGTTCTTGAGAGGTGCTCGGAGGCTGAACCCTCCTCGTCCTCAGACTGTGCCATCCTGGGACTTATCTATAGTCCTGTGGACCCTATGAGGGCCGCCCTTTGAGCCGCTCAGTTTGGCTGAATTGCGGTCCCTATCGCTTGAAACGGCCCTCCTCCTAGCCTTAGCATCGGTTAAGTGAGTGGCTTGCAAGCGCTTGTCAGTTAGCACAAACCAAGACATGGTTATGTTCCGAAAGTGCTCTCGACTCCGTTCAGAGCACAGCTGATCACCCTGTTGGCGCTCCCCGTTACAGATGGTGAGCAGGGCACTAACTTGCTCTGTCCAGTAAGGACACTGAGAGTGTATTTAGAGCGCTCTAGTTTAGGCAGTCAGAGCAGCTCTTTGTTTGCTTTGCAGACCGCCAGAAGGGACTGCCGGCCACAAAGCAGCTACTCTCTCGCTGGATTGTAGATGCGATAGCTATGGCTTACGCCTCAGAAAGCTTACAATGCCCTATAGGTGTGAGGGCCCACTCCACAAGGGGGATGGCCTCCTCCTGGGCATGGTCCAGCGGGATTTCTATTGGTGAGATTTGTGCGGCTGCCGGCTGGTCATCGCCATCCACATTTGCCAGATTTTATCATTTGGATGTACCTGCACTACAGGCACGGATTCTCTCTGTTTAGACTGCCATTCTTCCCCCTTGGGCGAAGTTGGTTATATTTGTGCTTATCAGCTACTAGCTTATAGCACAGTGTGCTCATGTTCTTGGGAGTCCTTGTCTAGTGCTCCGAGACTGGAGTCGCAGGACAGATTGTTCTGTATCTGCTCATAGTATGGCGTGATTTGATGTGTTCCTCCATGTGTTGCACACAACGGGAGAGACCGTTAGAAAGTGAACGCTCCGGTTACTAACGTTACCTCGGTTCCCTGAGATAAGGGAACGAGCATTGCGTTACTTGCGGCCCTATAAGCTGCACGCAAATCGATGACTGTTGCTTCAGTCGAATGATCTGATGAACTGGTTTGTGCAGCTACACAAACGTGAACAAATCAAGCTTCAGTACAGAGTAAAACAGGAGTTTTTCCCTAATGCGTTATACGCAACGCTCGTTCCCTTATCTCAGGGAACCGAGGTTGCGTTAGTAACCGGAGCATTATGGCAGATTGCTGCCTCTCACTCAGGGCTGTGTTTATGCTAATAGGGCAGAGATCATCACAAATGGGCGATACTTTTTCCCCTTAGTGACGTGTAAAGAGGGAGAATCTGAAATTGCTTGTTCTGAGAGATGGTGGATTTTTACCATTATAGGCTGATTGTTTTCTCACACTGCGGCCACTCAACTGTTCAAACAGCTTATAAAAGTGATTTTTGCATAATAGGTCCCTTTTAAGTGCTGTAGTTATTATTTTAGTGGTCGGCATTTTTATGTATTTTCAATACAGTGACACTGTAAAAGATTTCTTCAGGCATTCAAACAAAGTCAGAGAAGTCACATATAAATAATTCAGGTTTTCAAATAAATTTTTTTTAAAATTAACATGTAGGAATTTAAATATCTCTTACCTGGCATAAAAGCCCAAGCAGAAATCGAGAGCAACCAAACAAGTGGAGAAGCAGCTCAAATCTCCTAAAATATGATGAATCAGTTAATCGAGCAAAACAGCAGCATACTTGAACAAACACTTTTGAAGACAACAATTGAAATCTTCCAGGTAGTTTATTAATTATAATTGCATGTTATTTATATATTTTGAGTTTTTTTTACATTTTACAGAAGGACATCTGGAATGACAAAAAGCTAGACTCAAACTTATATTAAAACACATGAACCTTCTGCCAGTTCACAGGCCAGCATGCAGATTGGTTTTAATCATATTAAACAAGTTAGAATTAAATTTAATTTAAATTGCATACAATAAAAATTTTCCTCTGTTAATAGATGAATGTTGATTTAATCCAGTCTTTACTTTTTTGTGTTTATAAAATTGCCCATGAAATTTTGAAACTTTGAAATTAAGAAATGCATGTGCAGTTTTTTTTCTCATTGTATGAATTAATTTAATTATATTGGAACTGCAAGCTGTTGTTCATTGCAGCAAGTTTTTTTATTGCTTTTTTGATAGCTGTTTGATAGTGTTTCACATGTATGATTTTCATCTTTCCACAGGCTGAGTGATTGTGGCGTCACAGATGAAGGTTGTGCTGCTCTGGCTTCAGCTCTGAGATCAAACCCCTCACACCTGAGAGAACTGGATCTGACTGGGAATAAACTAGGAGATTCTAGTATGAAACTGCTGTCTGCTGGACTGAAGGATCCTTACTGTAAACTGAAGAAACTAAGGTAAGATTTTGCATAAAACAGACGTATAGTGCATATGATAAATATTTATAAGAAATATTATTTATCCTGCTTGAATGAGACTTTGGATGTTTTGTGATTATGTTTTGTGTTCTGTGACATTTTAGACCTCAGTCCAATGATCCATCAAACATTGATTTGTGCTTTATGTTTGTACTTTCTCTTTAATAATGGATTCACAGCTAAACTGATCTGACCTGGAGAGTGAAGAGTGTGTCATTGTTCTCTACAGGTTGTTTAATTGTGGTGTCACAGATGAAGGTTGTGCTGCTCTGGCTTCAGCTCTGAGATCAAACCCCTCACACCTGAGGGAACTGCATCTGTCATGGAATAAACTAGGAGATTCAGTGAAGCTGCTTTCTGATGTACTACAGAATCCTCACTGTAAACTGGAGAAACTGTGGTAAGATCATATGACACACTGTAAAGTATACTGAATGTGAAGTGCAAAATAATAAATTACAACTTGAAAACAAAATTCCAAATACAAAAACAAAGAATTTTAAACACAATGGCAAATCTAAACACAAAACAAGTCAAAAAACACAATGACAAGCCAGACAAAATGGAAAAGGTAGGTATTGTTTGCAAATGGAATACTTATCACTGATTGTCAATCAAGATGTACAGAAAGTAAAAAAAAAAATTGTGTGACCAGCTTTGTTTCTTGTACATGTGTGGAGTTCAATTCAATTCACATTTATTTGTATGGCACTTTTCACGATACAAATCGTTGCAAAGCAGCTTCACAGAACATTTTAATTTCTACATTACATTTAGGAGAAGCTTATCAGTGGTGATTATGTCATGGTCATGTCCATACAGTATGGCATATATATGCAGAGAAAATCATCTAGTTTGTTAATGACATGTATTCAAACAAACTGTGAACACAATTAACAGCAATGATTATATGCTGCAATTAAACTTATAGAAACATTTGGTAGTTTTGTATGTTGGTTCAAGGTTGGCATCATCTGAAGTCCTCTGAGGGGTTGACATCATCTCTTCTCAGGTGTTCGGTCATCTTAGATCTTCATAAAGGTTGGATCCAGACTGAAGCTTGTGTAATTCCTAGTTACCTCGGGATGCCCATCCCGTGGCAGAAACAGAGAAGCAAATAGAGAAAAATTAGCATAGCTGCAGCTCCAACTAAGCAAAAAATAATAATGTGTTCAAACCAAGAAGAGAATGTGCATTTGATCAGATATAACTGAAGTACAAGATTATGAGATGCTTTGTGAATGCTTGGCTAAAGAGATGTGTTTTTAATCTAGATTTAAACAAAGAGAGTGTGTCTGAACCCCAAACATTATCAGGAAGGCTATTCCAGAGTTTGGGAGCCAAATGTGAAAAAGCTCTACCTCCTTTAGTGGACTCTGCTATCCTAGGTACAACTAAGAGTCCAGAGTTTAGCGACCTTAGGGAGCGTGATGGATTGTAGCATGATAGAAGACTAGTTATGCATGCAGGAGCTAAACCATTTACGGCCGTATAAGTAAGTAGTAGTATTTTGTAACTGAAAAGGAACTTAGTAGGTAGCCAGTGTAGAGATTGTAAAATTTCCTGTCAAGGCCTTGTCGTTATCTCCTCAGTAGAATCGGAAGAGTGATGAAAAACTAATCCAATCAGGAGACAACAGAGATCTTTTGTATCAAGGACTAAAGAGTTCTTTCACAACATATAGTTGAGAGATACCTTGTGATCGCTTATGCATGGAACCATGGCATAGGCACAGGAAATGGCTAATTTAATCACACCCTCCCGGTCTGCACGCACACACAGGATCTATACAGCGTGACATCCCATGACCCGTTGAACATCTGCTTCCTGTTCTTCGCCACATTTTCAACTCACTATTTCTTTCCAACAAACACACACAGAAACTTACACAGACAATTTCAAAAGACAATCATTTAAAGTATTGCCACAAGGGCAACTTTATCCACGAATAATGTGTTTTGTGCCTTTCTATGCTCGATGTGTTTTATGTAATCGATGGAGTTTAATCAATGTCTTATAACCCTTTTTAGTAGATAAGGTTATTAACGTGTATGCAAGATGTCTGATATTTGAGCTTGAATGAAAGCTTATTTTATGTGCAAGACTGTGATATGAATGAAAAGGGGGAATTATGTACAATACTACCATTAAGAAACTTTATAGAAGTATTAACAAAATCTGGCAAGGATGTTCCGCACGTGTTAAATTGAAGCATCATGTTAATTTATGCACGAAGAGGAACCTTGCAGGGCGTGGCTAAGCCCTGCAACAATATCTGATTGGAACAATCGCTTCTGGGATGGACCAAATCGGCTCGCTTAAAACCAAATATCACGAACAGATCCGTGCTCTTTCGCCTTTGTCTTGACCGCGCTCAAACTTGCGCTCACACGCTGCACCATCAAGCGATTGCGTCATTCAGAACTCCAAACACTTCGTTGAAGCTTCGTGACTCTGCAGAACAAAGTCTTGCAAACTCAGACTCTCTCAGACGAACTTTGAGGCTCCTCCATAACCAAGCAACACCCACTCACCACGAGGGCTTTTCCCAAAAGACGTCATCAAGGAAGATTGCCAGCCAATCAGCAACGGGACTCCCTCAGGCAGAAAAGCCCAGAAACCCCGCTTTCCAGCGCAAACGCAAGTAACAAACAAAATCTTCTACCTGCTGAAACCGTAATTAAATATGTTAAATAATACAAATATCCTTTATGTATTTAATCCCATTTATTTGCTGCTGACCTTCAGTGATCCAATTCAACCATACTAATAAGCAAAAATTACACAAGATAAACTAATATTTCTTCTTCTTTTTTTTTATTGCTGAAGAATCTTGAACTTTCTTCTTCTGTGTTCTACTGTACAGACGTGAATTTGCATTTCCTTCAGCCTGAGGCTTTTGGTGTGAAAGGGCTTTTATATTTGCCAAAAATAGAACTTTTTATATTAAAAGCAAACAAGCAAGCCCAGCCCAGATTTAAAAAGTAACGCAACGCATTACTTTCAATAAAAAGTAACTAAGTAACGTAAACTTTTTTTAGGAAGTAACACAATATTGTAATGCATTACTTTTAAAAGTAACTTTCCCCAACACTGGTAACAAGTACTAGAATTTTGGGACTTCCTCAGAACTCTGTTATCTCTCATCTTCTGAACTGTATATGTGTGTGTGTAAAAATGTGTTTGTGTGCTTTTAGTAGTTTAGTTAATCTGTCCTTATTGTAGCTCAATAAAACTTCTTGTTTCATTATAAGAACCTCTTGTTTCATCTAAGATGGCAGTGCGTGCATACGCTGCGGCTTCTCTCTCTCCCGTCAGAACGGTGTTTTCGTGTATTTTGTCTTGAGTCGCAGTGTTTTCATACATCTTCATCGCGTCTACCTGTCTCTAAGCGCACATACAGTCGTGAGTTTCTGCTCGATGTCGGCAGAACCACTTTTTTTAAATTAAACTCCGCGCACGCCGAAGAGCTGCGGGATCTCGGTCTGCTCCGGAGGCCTACACCATCACCGACCCCCACTACTGCATCTCGCCCACAGCGGAGGCGCCACAAGCGGCGTGAGAGGAAGCAGAAGAGGGGTAAGCGCGGAGGTATCCGGGCTAGGCTAGCGGCTAACCCACACAAGCCAGCTATCCCCACCATCGTACTGGCTAACGTACGCTCTTTGGACAATAAACTGGACTACATCCGACTACTACGCTCAACTCAGAGGACTGTAAGAGACTGTTGTGTTTTTGTGTTCACGGAAACATGGCTCAACAACAGCGTTCCGGACTGCGCTATTCAGCTCGACCAGCTAACATGCTATCGAGCGGACAGAGCTTGCGTCGAGGGAGGTAAGACCCGTCGCGGCGGGCTTTGTGTTTACATCAATGA
>NW_015624586.1:533937-537584 GCF_001515625.1 Sinocyclocheilus rhinocerous | reverse complement strand
GCACGCCGAAGAGCTGCGGGATCTCGGTCTGCTCCGGAGGCCTACACCATCACCGACCCCCACTACTGCATCTCGCCCACAGCAGAGGCGCCACAAGCGGCGTGAGAGAAAGCAGAAGAGGGGTAAGCGCGGAGGTATCCGGGCTAGGCTAACGGCTAACCCACACAAGCCGGCTATCCCCACCATCGTACTGGCTAACGTACGCTCTTTGGACAATAAACTGGACTACATCCGACTACTACGCTCAACTCAGAGGACTGTAAGAGACTGTTGTGTTTTTGTGTTCACGGAAACATGGCTCAACAACAGCGTTCCGGACTGCGCTATTCATCTCGATCAGCTGACATGCTATCGAGCGGACAGAGCTCGCGTCGAGGGAGGTAAGACCCGCGGCGGAGGGCTTTGTGTTTACATCAATGATGCGTGGTGCCGCGATGCTGTTGTGGTCTGCAAACACTGCTCACCCCTTGTGGAGTTTATGATCATTAAGTGCCGGCCGTTTGGGTTGAGAATAGAAGCCTCACGACGCAGCCTCCACACACCCCTTGCGCTGTGCAATGGTGCTGCTTAAATCCTCACTGCTTCCCCTCCTCCTGCAATTACATCAGATCACCAATCATTGGAATCAGGTGGCAGCCATTACCTCCTGCTTATAGGAAGTAAAAGGGATAGAGACAGAGAGAAACCGGGAGAGAACAATCGGAAAAAAAAACAAATACGTCCTTGGACGTAACACCCTCATCACAAAAGATTACAGCCAAAGGTTGTAATACAAAAATATACTACTAGACAAGTCTTAATTATCCAGAACATAAGTTCTAGACAGAGCATCTGCAGCAACGTTATCAGCTCCTTTAGATGATTCCTTGTTTAAATAAACAAAGTGATAACGGTCGGACATGTAGGATCTAAACCATCTCAAAGCCTGCCCTTGAATACCTGTATAGTTTTCTAATCGATCTATGAGTATGTCATGATATATAAACTAGCAATGAGATGCAGCCTTGGTCTGACGCAAGAAGCAAGTAATTTGTAATTTTAACAAGTTTCTGGGCTATGATGGGGCCTAAAACCTGACTAAAATTCTTCATGGATATAATTTTTTTTGCAGGAACGAACACAATTGAGCAGACTCAGCTTTTTCTAATATTTTAGACATAAATGGAAGATTTGAAATAGGTCTGTAATTTTCCAGTTCACTAGGATCTAGTTGAGTTTTTTTAATAAGAGGTTTAATAGCCGCCAACTTGAAGGGACTGGGGATGTGACCTAGAGATAATGATGAGTTAATATTGAGAAGCGGTTCTTCTGCAGCAGGTAACAAATCTTTCAGTAATTTAGTAGGTACAGGATCTAATAAACATGATGTTGGTTTAGATGCAATGCTAAGTTTAATTAGCTCTTCCTTTCCTATAATTGTGAAGCACTGCAATTTTTCTTTAGGTGTGAAACTGAATAAAAATCGAAACTAAATATCTGGGTCTATACGATCCTGTCTTTTATCTTTTAAACGGTCCAGGGGTGTTTCCCAAAAGCATCATTAGCTAACTATGGTTGTTCCAATAGAGTTCCATTGAACTCTATTGGTAACGACAGAACTTGCTACCATAGTTGCTTTTGGGAAACGCACCCCAGATTGGTACTATATCCTTGAAAGCTGCTGGACTTGATTAGTTTTGACTGTGCAAAGTTCTGTATTATGTTCTACAATGTACTTCACGAAAGACTTCCTCTAGTTCTGTGTGAAGTTAAAGTGAGACACGAATGTAAGCGTATTATTGTTGTTGTTAACTTTTTATTGTTGGATTATCGTACAGTATGTATCAATGAATGACAGTTTTGACTGTCATGGTGTGTGCATGAACGAGTGTGAAATACCTGATAATTGCTTTTCCCAATCACTTACACTGTATATTGAGCACTTTTTGCATTTAAATTAGGCTTATTCTGACAGTTGACATTGAAAATGATGCATGTGTTTTTTTCGAGGGTATCGGTTAATTTCTTGGTTTCTTTGGGGTCACGAATGGGATCCGTCTGTCAGCGGATCCATCTCTGTGCAGATATATTAAAGGGTCTGGTGACAGACGCAGCTTTCAAACGCTCCCCTGTGCTTCTGTGTGAGTGCTCGGTGAAGAGCGTGAAGCGATGATCATTGTAGCCAATCACAGTCATATCTCTTAAGTGTGTGAACACTATGGCCAATCAGCGGTGTTTAAGAATCTGCTCAACAGCACTCAAAAGTTAGCAGGAAATGGATGATTTTAAAATTACAGTACCGAATGGTATCGCGGTCGGTATTTTGACAGCACTATTCCATGCAATTCTAAAAACTTCCAAGTGAGTTTTTCTCCATTTGCGCTCAAGATTGCAAGTTTCTTTCTTGAGATAATGGGTATTATTGTTGTACCTTGGTGCAGTATGTCAACAGCTTCTAATGTATTAGAGAAGATAGTGCCCATATTGTTAGTCGTTTAGTCATTTAGTCTAGTTCATGTGCATTTATGGGTACACAAAGCAGTTGAGACAAATCAAGCAGGTTATTTGTGAATCTATCTTTAGTGGTTGGAACAATAGTTCTACACGGACGATAACATATCAACGATATCAATATAGTTAAAGGCGCAGTAGGAGATCTTGGAAAATGGTTATTTAAGCCTGATAGCACTGAAAGCGAACATCCCGCCCTCCCTGCAATCGCCGTCCAAAGACACGCCCCCTGAACGCATATACGCTCACAGACCAGAATACCAGAGACAACATTACTACAATAGGCTAAACGCTCCCCTGTGCTTCTGTGTGAGTGCTCGGTGAAGAGCGTGAAGCGATGATCATTGTAGCCAATCACAGTCATATCTCTTAAGTGTGTGAACACTATGGCCAATCAGCGGTGTTTAAGAATCTGCTCAACAGCACTCAAAAGTTAGCAGGAAATGGATGATTTTAAAATTACAGTACCGAATGGTATCGCGGTCGGTATTTTGACAGCACTATTCCATGCAATTCTAAAAACTTCCAAGTGAGTTTTTCTCCATTTGCGCTCAAGATTGCAAGTTTCTTTCTTGAGATAATGGGTATTATTGTTGTACCTTGGTGCAGTATGTCAACAGCTTCTAATGTATTAGAGAAGATAGTGCCCATATTGTTAGTCGTTTAGTCATTTAGTCTAGTTCATGTGCATTTATGGGTACACAAAGCAGTTGAGACAAATCAAGCAGGTTATTTGTGAATCTATCTTTAGTGGTTGGAACAATAGTTCTACACGGACGATAACATATCAACGATATCAATATAGTTAAAGGCGCAGTAGGAGATCTTGGAAAATGGTTATTTAAGCCTGATAGCACTGAAAGCGAACATCCCGCCCTCCCTGCAATCGCCGTCCAAAGACACGCCCCCTGAACGCATATACGCTCACAGACCAGAATACCAGAGACAACATTACTACAATAGGCTTCATCAGCGGTTCCCAATTCTAGCCCATGTTCCGAAGTGAAGTAAACTTCAATGGATTTCCCCTGCTCAGGGAGTAGGGAGCAATGAACACTGTGTAGGGATCATATCGATCGGAACAGTTCATGCACGTAGCTCAATTTTAACGAGCTGGTTATCTGAATAACTAAGCGAGACATGCAAAATATGCAGAG
>NW_015624586.1:522073-533889 GCF_001515625.1 Sinocyclocheilus rhinocerous | reverse complement strand
CACGCTTGAGGTATTCGGCCAATCACAACGCACTGGATAGCTGGCCAATCTCAAAAACTTTAAACCGCATAAACACATTTCATTACACCAAATACACAAAATAATGTTCTTTTTAGCAGCATCATATGACCCCTGTAACATGATCTCTGGAGCTGTCAAAAGTCCACCAAATGATGCATAATAGACTTGTGCCGGTATTCAGTAATGCGATATCACGATTATGACCATGCACTATATACTTATCGTGGGTACTTCAAAATGCCGTAAATAATTATTTATTACAAATTATTCAGATTTGTGAATGCATTTTAAGAATAGCCTACTTTTCCCATCAACTGGTTAAAATGTACAATGCCGCTGTATGCTGCGTCAAAGATGCATGTGCACTCTCATGTAAATAAGCCCAACTTGGATGAGAAGTGCATGGCGGAACGAGTGAAGGAGACGTGCTGATGAAAATGCACATTCACTCTCTGACAGCAGATTGCGCTGTTGGAACAGCAGAAATGCAGCCGTTACCCCGGTAACCCCGTAAACAAAGCAGCTGCTACTTTCAGTTTCTGAATAAGATTTAACAGCCATTCTGATATTTGTATTAGTAATGCTGTTCATCACAGCACCAAATACTTAAATACTTAGGCTTAATAGGCAATTTATGTTCAAACTTTTTTACACTTTAATTGAATCTGGACTACAACATGCTCTTGATATTGTTTGAAAATGTTTTGATTCTTTATTGTTCAACCACACATTACATTAGGCTCCATTATTTAAAGGTGCAGTAGGAGATCTTGGAAAATGCTAACTTTAGCCTGATAGCACTGAAAGCGAATGTCCCACCCTTCCTGCAATCGCTGTCCAAAGCCACGCCCCCTGAACGCATATACGCTCACAGACCAGCAGACCAGAGACAACATTACTACAATCGGCTACATCCGCGTTTCCCGAAGTGAAGCAAACTTCAACGGATTTCCCCTGCTCAGGGAGTAGGGAGCAATGAACACTGTGTAGGGATCATATCGATCGGAACACAGTTCATGCACATCACTCACTTCTAACGAGCTGGAACGAGGACTAGATTAACCGTTGGGCTACATCATGTGTCATTCACCGGTGAGAAAACTTCAAAAGTACTACAATACCAGGAAGGAGGATCGGGTTCTTGATGTTTGTCTGCCACTTTCGCTCTGTCTGCACGAACCTGGTGCGCAGAGGTTTTTAGTTTAAAAAAAGTATACTAATAGCACACTTGAATAAACTTTTTCGTAAGGGTGAGCGTTTTGATTGAACAAACATTTCTTGATCCTATGACTTCCACAGAATATATAAATACAGACAAATACATTTAGACCACTTAACTTAATGATTGTTATCGGGATGTGAAGAGACTTTCAACCAGCATAACAAAAATTGTTTTCTGAAGACAATCACCTATTGCACCTTTAATATTAGTAATACGCAGCATGCACGATACAAGGTAGTGGTCAGTAACATCATCACTTTGAGGTACAATATTAATATCAGAAAGATTGATTCCATGTGATATAATTAAATCTAGCGTATGATTAAAATGATGTGTGGACCCGGTTATGTTTTGTTTGACCCTTAAGTTGATAGTTGAAGTCTGTAAACGCAAGTCCTAATGCATAATTTGTATTAGCAACATAAATGTTAAAGTCTCTGACAATTAGCACGTTATCAAAATTAACCAATAAGTCTGAGAGGAAAACTGCTAATTCTTTTAGGAAATCTGCGTACGGCCCTGGTGGTCTATTCAGAGTACTGTGACATTTAATACCTCAGTCCAATGATCCATCAAACATTGATTTGTGCTTTAAGTTTGTACTTGATCTTTAATAACTGATTCACAGCTAAACTGATTTGATCTGAGAGAGTGAAGAGTGTGTCATTGTACTCTACAGGTTGAATACTTGTGGCATCACAGATGAAGGTTGTGCTGCTCTGGCTTCAGCTCTGAGATCAAACCCCTCACACTTCAAAGAACTGGATCTGTCTGTGAATGAACTAGAAGATTTTAGTATGAATCTGCTGTCCTCTGTACTGGAGGATCCTCACTGTAAACTGGAGAAACTTAGGTAAGATTTAGCATAAAATAGAGATATAGTGCATACAAGAAATATTATGTATCCTGCTTGAATGAGACTTTGGGTGTTTTATCATCATGTGTTGTGTTCTGTGACAATTTAGACCTCAGTCCAATGATCCATCAAACATATTGATTTGTGCTTTATGTTTGTACTTTCTCTTTAATGATGGATTCACAGCTAAACTGATCTGATCTGAGAGAGTGAAGAGTGTGTCATTGTTCTCTACAGGTTGTATAATTGTGGCATCACAGATGAAGGTTGTGCTGCTCTGGCTTCAGCTCTGAGATCAAACCCCTCACACCTGAGAGAACTGAATCTGTCTGGGAATAAACTAGGAGATTCAGTGAAACTGCTTTCTGATGTACTACAGAATCCTCACTGTAAACTGGAGAAACTGAGGTAAGATCATATTATTATATGACTTACACATTATGCACATTTAAAGTAAATATGAAGTGTTCAGCCTTAGCTTTTTAGTATTAAAATAAACAGCATTGCAAAAGCCATTTGTTCTGATTTTCACTGTAGTTTATATATAGATGATATCTGCATTTGTTACAGAAGCAAGTACATGAAAACCATCAACTACCAAATACCATAAAATCCAACTGAAGATAAACAAAATACAATCTTGGTCAACACAGAACGGTTTCAAGTTCTCACAAACAAAAACTGTCTGTATGCATTTCTGTCAACTTCATTCCTTGCACAATGAACACTCAGGTTACTGACATAACCTCGGTTCACTGAGATTAGGGGAACGAGCGTTGCGTAACACGCATTGGGCAAAACTTCTGTTTTACTCTGTACTGAAGCCTGATTTGTTCACGTTTGTGTAGCTGCACAAACCAATGGCGCTTTAGCCCTCCAGAATGGGCGGAGCCAACCACTATATAAGTCGGCTCAGAGCGCCATTCATTAGATCATTCGACTGAAGCGACAGTCATCGATTCGCGTGCAGCTTATGGCGCGGAAAGTGACATATTTATTTCAGGGAATCTAAGTTACGTCAGCATCCAATCACGAAATTTTTGAGCAGATACAGAACAATCTGTCCTGCGAGCCCAATCTCGGAGCACTAGACAAGGACTCCCAAGAACATGAGCACACTGTGCTACAAGCTAGTAGCTGATAAGCACAAATATAACCAACTTCACCCAAGGGGGAAGAATGGCGGTCTAAACAGAGAGAATCCGTGCCTGTAGTGCAGGGACATCCAAATGTAAAATCTGGCATATGTGGACGGCGACGACCAGCCAGCGGCCGCACAAATCTCACCAATATAGATCCCGCTGGACCATGCCCAGGAGGAGGCCATCCCCTTTGTGGAGTGGGCCCTCACACCTATAGGGCATTGTAAGCCTTCTGAGGTGTAAGCCAAGGCAATCACATGTACAATCCAGTGAGAGAGTAGCTGCTTTGTAGCCAGCAGTCCCTTTTGGCGGCCTGCAAAGCAAACAAAGAGCTGCTCTGACTGCCTAAACAGGCTAGAGTGCTCTAAATACACTCTCAGTGACCTCACTGGACAGAGCCAGTTAGTACCCTGCTCACCATCTGTAACGGAGAGCTCCAACAGGGTGATCACCTGTGCTCTGAACGGAGTCGAGAGCACTATAGGAACATAGCCATGTCTTGGTTTCAGGGCGACCTTACACTCGTTAGGTCCAAACTCAAGACATGAAGCACTAACTGACAGCCCTTGCAAGTCACCCACTCGCTTAACCGACGCTAAGGCTAGGAGGAGGGCCGTTTTAAGCAATAGGGGCCGCAATTTGGCCAAAGATTTGGGCGGGGAGATGTATCTAGTCCGAAGCTGTCAATGATAATAATCATTGGTAACAGCATTCTCTTTTAATCTGCCTAAAAAGATCGATCCACTCATTAGATGAGGTGTGCTGATAATCCAGACAGGCGACGCCCTCACTGCCCTTCTGCATCCTGCAGGATTTACCGCACGAGCCACACTCACGGAGCGACATTTGAAACAATGTTGCTAGGAAATTTGCTTAGAAATTTGCTCTTTTAAGTGCCGGATGGCCACAGGGGAAAGCTTCTCGCTTTTTCCTCTGCCGGGGCTCTTCTATGGCGGCGAGCTGCAGGCTGAGCTTCTTCCTTCTTTTTCGAAGAGATGATCCTCGTCGCTGAAGGAGAATGATCTGATGAATGGCGTTCCGAGCCGACTTAGATAGTGGTCGCCTCCGCCCTTTCAGGTGGGCTAAAGCGCCATTGGTTTGTGCAGCTACAAAAAAGTGAACAAATCAGGCTTCAGTACAGAGTAAAACAGGAGTTTTCCCCAATGCGTGTTACGCAACGGGAGAGACCGTTCGAAAGGGAACTAGGGATGCTCTATTCTGTCTTTTTTGCCTCGGGTGTCCTTCACGCTTAATGCAGGCAGTATCTAAAGAGTGACTTACTCAGACTTTTTATACTACTTTTTGGGAAACTCCAATTCAATATCAGTCTCTGTGACTCATGCCCAATTGCCGGATGCCCTTCCATCTTCTCCTACGCTGTCATCTTCTTTTAGCACTCTTCTTCTTCTTTGCTGTAGTCTTGTCTGTTTTACCTCCGCTTGTGGTTTTAAACCTCCTCTGCACCCCTGTGTACCCTCTCAGTAACCTTTGTGGTTAGTTGCAAACATTAAGTTCATGAATTTAATTTTTGCACCTGTTCCACAGCATAAACACAGGAAGTCATGCACATTTATCTAAGCTCTACATCAATGTAATTTAAAGCATTTTAGGTACTTTCATATTCAAGCATATTGCATCAATTTAAAAGCAAGCAAAATAAAATAACATTGAAACTGGTAAATAGCAATATCAATATCCAAGACACGTCCAATACCGATTCCGACACCTATGGTTCAGTATTGGCCGATACAGATCCCGATCCGATACCAGTGCAGTTTTTTTCAGTGTAGAATTTTAATATCTCTGTATGTGGAACTGATAATCATTTTTGTACAATCAACTAAATACAGGCTAATTCATTATAAAGAAAAAAATATATATTATCTATGACAAAAATATATTATAAACTAGGTTAGTGGACAATTCAGCATCAAAAGTTATTCTAGACATATTCACAGACTTGAATATGTTTGCATTATGAGAGAGTTTCAAGAATTATGAACAGGCTATTTTGCCATTAAAAATGTGATCCATGTATTCCATATTCTTGAATAAAAGTCTCATAAACAGTTAAAAAAAGTTATCACAAAACACATTTAACACGCTTTTAAAGCAGAGTGCACAACTAATTCACAATCTCTATTGAGTTTAACACATTTCTATTCAGTTAATTCTGTCATTAATTACTCACACTCATGTCGTTCCAAACCCGTAGAACCTTCGTTCATCTTCGGAACACAAATTGAGATATTTTTGATGAAATCCGAGAGCTCTGTGAACCCTCCATAGACAGCAACACAACTGAAATGTTCCCAGACCCAGAAATGTAGCTTAGCTCAGGGTTCAACCGTAATTTTACAAAGCTACGAGAATACTTTTTGTGCACAAAGAGAACAAAAATAACGACTTTATTCAACAATTCTTCTCCTCCTCAACCTGTGTGCAGCGGCGTGCCGCCATTGGGGAAAGAGTATCACGACGCACGCACTTGCTTCCGCTTCATGCATGCACGTAATTTGTGTTCCGAAGATGAACGAAGGTTCTACGGGTTTGGAACGACATGAGTGTGAGTAATTAATGACAGAATTAACTGAATAGAAATGTGTTAAACTCAATAGAGATTGTGAATTAGTTGTGCACTCTGCTTTAAAAGCGTGTTAAATGTGTTTTGTGATAACTTTTTTTAACTGTTTATGAGACTTTTATTCAAGAATATGGAATACATGGATCACATTTTTAATGGCAAAATAGCCTGTTCATAATTCTTGAAACTCTCTCATAATGCAAACATATTCAAGTCTGTGAATATGTCTAGAATAACTTTTGATGCTGAATTGTCCACTAACCTAGTTTATAATATATTTTTGTCATAGATAATATATATTTTTTTCTTTATAATGAATTAGCCTGTATTTAGTTGATTGTACAAAAATGATTATCAGTTCCACATACAGAGATATTAAAATTCTACACTGAAAAAAACTGCACTGGTATCGGATCGGGATCTGTATCGGCCAATACTGAACCATAGGTGTCGGAATCGGTATTGGACGTGTCTTGGATATTGATATTGCTATTTACCAGTTTCAATGTTATTTTATTTTGCTTGCTTTTAAATTGATGCAATATGCTTGAATATGAAAGTACCTAAAATGCTTTAAATTACATTGATGTAGAGCTTAGATAAATGTGCATGACTTCCTGTGTTTATGCTGTGGAACAGGTGCAAAAATTAAATTCATGAACTTAATGTTTGCAACTAACCACAAAGGTTACTGAGAGGGTACACAGGGGTGCAGAGGAGGTTTAAAACCACAAGCGGAGGTAAAACAGACAAGACTACAGCAAAGAAGAAGAAGAGTGCTAAAAGAAGATGACAGCGTAGGAGAAGATGGAAGGGCATCCGGCAATTGGGCATGAGTCACAGAGACTGATATTGAATTGGAGTTTCCCAAAAAGTAGTATAAAAAGTCTGAGTAAGTCACTCTTTAGATACTGCCTGCATTAAGCGTGAAGGACACCCGAGGCAAAAAAGACAGAATAGAGCATCCCTAGTTCCCTTTCGAACGGTCTCTCCCGTTGCGTAACACGCATTGGGGAAAACTCCTGTTTTACTCTGTACTGAAGCCTGATTTGTTCACTTTTTTGTAGCTGCACAAACCAATGGCGCTTTAGCCCACCTGAAAGGGCGGAGGCGACCACTATCTAAGTCGGCTCGGAACGCCATTCATCAGATCATTCTCCTTCAGCGACGAGGATCATCTCTTCGAAAAAGAAGGAAGAAGCTCAGCCTGCAGCTCGCCGCCATAGAAGAGCCCCGGCAGAGGAAAAAGCGAGAAGCTTTCCCCTGTGGCCATCCGGCACTTAAAAGAGCAAATTTCTAAGCAAATTTCCTAGCAACATTGTTTCAAATGTCGCTCCGTGAGTGTGGCTCGTGCGGTAAATCCTGCAGGATGCAGAAGGGCAGTGAGGGCGTCGCCTGTCTGGATTATCAGCACACCTCATCTAATGAGTGGATCGATCTTTTTAGGCAGATTAAAAGAGAATGCTGTTACCAATGATTATTATCATTGACAGCTTCGGACTAGATACATCTCCCCGCCCAAATCTTTGGCCAAATTGCGGCCCCTATTGCTTAAAACGGCCCTCCTCCTAGCCTTAGCGTCGGTTAAGCGAGTGGGTGACTTGCAAGGGCTGTCAGTTAGTGCTTCATGTCTTGAGTTTGGACCTAACGAGTGTAAGGTCGCCCTGAAACCAAGACATGGCTATGTTCCTATAGTGCTCTCGACTCCGTTCAGAGCACAGGTGATCACCCTGTTGGAGCTCTCCGTTACAGATGGTGAGCAGGGTACTAACTGGCTCTGTCCAGTGAGGTCACTGAGAGTGTATTTAGAGCACTCTAGCCTGTTTAGGCAGTCAGAGCAGCTCTTTGTTTGCTTTGCAGGCCGCCAAAAGGGACTGCTGGCTACAAAGCAGCTACTCTCTCACTGGATTGTACATGTGATTGCCTTGGCTTACACCTCAGAAGGCTTACAATGCCCTATAGGTCTGAGGGCCCACTCCACAAAGGGGATGGCCTCCTCCTGGGCATGGTCCAGCGGGATCTATATTGGTGAGATTTGTGCGGCCGCTGGCTGGTCGTCGCCGTCCACATATGCCAGATTTTACATTTGGATGTCCCTGCACTACAGGCACGGATTCTCTCTGTTTAGACCGCCATTCTTCCCCCTTGGGTGAAGTTGGTTATATTTGTGCTTATCAGCTACTAGCTTGTAGCACAGTGTGCTCATGTTCTTGGGAGTCCTTGTCTAGTGCTCCGAGATTGGGCTCGCAGGACAGATTGTTCTGTATCTGCTCAAAAATTTCGTGATTGGATGCTGACGTAACTTAGATTCCCTGAAATAAATATGTCACTTTCCGCGCCATAAGCTGCACGCGAATCGATGACTGTCGCTTCAGTCGAATGATCTAATGAATGGCGCTCTGAGCCGACTTATATAGTGGTTGGCTCCGCCCATTCTGGAGGGCTAAAGCGCCATTGGTTTGTGCAGCTACACAAACGTGAACAAATCAGGCTTCAGTACAGAGTAAAACAGAAGTTTTGCCCAATGCGTGTTACGCAACGCTCGTTCCCCTAATCTCAGTGAACCGAGGTTATGTCAGTAACCTGAGTGTTCATTGTGCAAGGAATGAAGTTGACAGAAATGCATACAGACAGTTTTTGTTTGTGAGAACTTGAAACCGTTCTGTGTTGACCAAGATTGTATTTTGTTTATCTTCAGTTGGATTTTATGGTATTTGGTAGTTGATGGTTTTCATGTACTTGCTTCTGTAACAAATGCAGATATCATCTATATATAAACTACAGTGAAAATCAGAACAAATGGCTTTTGCAATGCTGTTTATTTTAATACTAAAAAGCTAAGGCTGAACACTTCATATTTACTTTAAATGTGCATAATGTGTAAGTCATATAATAATATGATCTTACCTCAGTTTCTCCAGTTTACAGTGAGGATTCTGTAGTACATCAGAAAGCAGTTTCACTGAATCTCCTAGTTTATTCCCAGACAGATTCAGTTCTCTCAGGTGTGAGGGGTTTGATGTGTGTCTGTTCAGTCCTGAAGCACATGACAGTTTCAAACGGCAGCATTGAGCATCAACATGCATAAATCTCATTCTATCAGCAGCAGTTTGTGGCAGTGCTTGTCATTATATCTCCTTTCCTGCTCTGAGACCAGAGTCAATAACAAACTACAGACACTTCAACTACAATTCACATTGTGTCATTGTTCTCTACAGGTTGTATAATTGTGGCATCAGAGATGAAGGTTGTGCTGCTTTGGTTTCAGCTCTGAGATCAAACCCCTCACCCCTGAGAGAATTGGATCTGTCTGGAAATAAACTACGAAAATCTGAAGTGAAGTTACTCTCTGATCTGAAGGATGATCCATATTACAAACTGGAGACATTATACTATTGTGAGTGTTTGTTTATTTAAAGTTTCTAAATTGAGTAACAGACCTCCTGTGTGTGGAATTGGAGAATATAAGATGATAATTCAGCTTCACTTTAGTCTCTGTACTTTAAACGGTTTAATTCTGCGATATGACTGATTTATGACTATTTAAAAAGTTTAATCTCTTACGGAGTCTCTAAGTGATAGTAGGGTAACACTTTATTTCGATAGTCCACTTTAGACATTCTATTAACAGCAAGTAACTTTGCAACTACATGTCAACTAGCAGTTAGTAGAGTATTAGTAGACTGTCTGTTTAATATCTTCTAACACTTTCTTTGTCAACTTATTCTACTAAACCTAAACCTACCCTAACAGCCTACTCTGAGAGTTAGTAAACATGTAGTTGCAAATTAATGAGAATTACAAAGTTACTTATAGTTAGTAGAATGTCTAAAGTGGACTATCGAAATAAAGTGTAACCGATAGTAGTGGTTGAATATTTACTGTTATTAATCTATGATCAGTTGTTCGTTCATATCTCTGGCTGAAATATGAATATACTGTGTTTTTTCTGAAATGGATCTGCTGATGTAATGTGGCAGCAGTAATGTCTCATACTCATATGTGACTGTCTGTGTGTTTTATTGTAGGACTCTCTGTATTTAGACATCAGTCCAGTTTCCTCAGGATGAGCTGATGGTGAATAAGGAGCCGCTACAGAGACGTCACAGTCACACAATCAACAGAGACTGCGTGATTGGGACCCCATAAAATTATGTTAAAAAAGGATGTTCATTTGGGGTTCATTTTTCTGACCGACTCACAACGCTCGTTAACCAATCATTGACTGTTAACCGACAAAATTAGAATGTTCAATTAAATTTAAATTAAATTGGAATGGATAAGTTTATGTGAACCATCAAAAGACCCATTAAAGTGAACCCTTTACAGTTTCTATTAATGTCTTATTCTTATCTGTAAAACAGCTCTTCAATTTTTCCTAATTTCCAGGTTTTTCTTGGCATGTTGACGTCTCTTGTGAGAATAATGCCACCTGTTTTCAAATCAGTGAGTTTGTGCAGACTTCAGGTCTAGCAGATGGTCTTTTCTCCAGTCATTCCACAGGTTGGTCATGAGCCAGTTTCTCTATCTCCACCTCCTTGTCATCTCCTCTTTACGCACAGTGGTCTGATCAGAGTCTGCTGGGAATAGTTTTGGTGGCAGTGAAGTTAGTCGTTCACCGATCGGGAAGTGTGCAGGTGTCAGTGGCTGAGGTTTTGTTTTCCTCGTTTGTCTGAATAAATGACCTTGAACAGACCTCTTCTGGAAACAAATCGCTTGAGTGCTAACAGGAAACTTTCTGCTGACTGATTTAAAGCCAGCTCTAAATGCACTGCTCTAGCGACTGCACATGTGAACAGAGCAACATAAGCCTTGCATAACACACAATCATTCTTCACATAGTGTGGACCTGCAAAGTCTATGACAGTAACTTCGAATAGAGGGGTCTCTGATATTCTGTCTCATGGCAATGGAGCAGTGTCCTGCTGTGTGGGCTTTGCTTTAAATCTTCTGCATACAGTACATTTCAATAGAATCCTATTTAGAAGTTATCTGTCTTGCACAATCCAATGTCTGCTTCTGATTTGTACAAGAGTGTCTCTCAGACCAGAATGCATGGTGAATTCATGGTTGTAAACATGGATGTTTTTCTCTGTAACTGAAGTCCAACTGTTGCAGTCTGCCTCCAACACACAGGAATTCATCAGCATCAAGAAAAAGGTTTTAAAGTCTCTGATTTTTTTTATTTGAGTTCAGGGTTTTACCAGCCTTTAGCAAACTAATCTCATGACTAAAGCTGCAAATGTGTGTCACTTTAATCCAGTACTTCTCAGCTGCAAACATATATTCAGCAGTCAACTCACCTCGTCTCTTGGAGCTTGAACTTGCGTTGTGCACAAACCTCTTAATCCAAGCAGTGACCCGCAATACCTTCTTCAGTTGACAGTACTTCAGTAAATCTAGCACAGGTTCCATTTCACTTTGGTCACTGCTGCTGCTGAGTTGCACAGTGATCTGCTGAACTTGTTTTAGCTCATTACTCACATCTTCATCACTTTGATCTTCATCACTCTCCTCTGACAGATTCAGTGTAGGTCAGAAATGAAGGTCCTTTCCACCACAGTTCGCTCTCTTTCAGGTTACAGGCTACAGTCTGACCTCTTGTGGGGAGATCTGCTGGGTTGGCTTTGCCTTTACAGTGGAACATCATTGCAGGGTTGGTTAAGGACTGCATTTCAGCCACTCTGTTTGACACAAACTATCTATGATCTTGGCTTTGTCTTTCTCTGGTGCAAGGCCATTCATCATTGTCTTCCATTTCTCCTTCAACTCTAAACAATTCGTTGTCCATTTGCAAAGGTCCATGCCAGCTGTGGACATAATTTCAATTCAATTCAATTCAAGTTTATTTGTATAGCGCTTTTCACGATACAAATCGTTGCAAAGCAACTTTACAGCAAATTAAGTTTCTACAATATTTAGTGGTAGCTTATCAGTGGTGACTGTCAGTTAATGTACATATGGCAGAAATGTACGGAAAAATCAATTAAA
>NW_015624586.1:503093-519376 GCF_001515625.1 Sinocyclocheilus rhinocerous | reverse complement strand
GATTGAAGAATGCTGTTTTTGTAACATGGGAAATATGATTTTCAAAAGACAAGTTGCTATCTAATATAACACCCGGATTTTTGACTGTAGAGGAAGTAACCGTACATCCGTCTAGTTGCAAATTGTAATCCAAGAGATTCTGTGTACTGTCTTTTGGTCCAATAAGTAATATCTCTGTCTTATCCGAATTTAATAAAAGAAAATTATTGGTCATCCAATCTTTTACATTTTTAACACACTCTGTTAGCTTAGATAATTTAGAAGTTTACATAATCTGTTTGGCATTAGCAGTTATGGAGAAGGCATTCTCAACATCACTTGCACTTGAGATAAAGTCATCCACATAAAGTGATTCCTTTATTATCTTCACTACCTCAGGAAGTTGGGCTTCATTTTCCTTCAAATGTTTTCTCACTGTAGCTGCAAGCAGAAATAGGCTGGGGGAAACTCCAAACACGACCCTCGTCATCCGTAGCACATGCAGCTTCTCACCTGTGTCTTCATGAGGCAGTGCAGAGAGCCAGAGGAAACCACCGCATCTTCTCAGCAAGAGAAATCTGCAAGAAAGCCTTTTTTATATCTGCTGTCAATGCAATCGCATGCAGTCTGAATTTTATTAATATGCTGAGCAGAGCAGGATTCAGGTTAGGACCAGTAAGTAGACCGTCATTAAGTGATGGAGAGCCAGTGTCATGTCAGGAGGCATCAAACACTACTCTGAGCTTTGTTGTTACCTTGTCTTCACGAAGAACAGCATGATGAGGCATGTAGTATTTCACAGCGGTCAGAGAAGATGATTCCTTCACCACGTCTTTGATGCCTTGCTCAATGTAATCACTGTAGGGATTTCTAGTACATGAACGGACACTGCTATGCCCCTATCAGCCATCATGAGGTTTGCTAATCACCCCAGCACATGACTCCTATATTCTGGGTCGACTTCCTGCCAGTCTTGTCGTCATCTACTCAGAGGAGTGATTAAAGACTAATCCAATCAAGAGACAACAAAGTTTTCTTGTATCAAGAACTAAAAAGTTCTTTCACCATATATAGTTGAGAGAATACCTCGTGATCGCTTAGGCATAGGACCCTTATATGTATGCACAGGAAATGGCTAATTTAATCACACCCTCAGTCTTGCAGAGCAACAAACCTAAAGAACAGTGATAACGTGATTCAATCTGTACAGCGTGCCGCCACATGACTTTTTGAACATCTGCTTCCTGAAACCCCAACGGACCCGCGTCCTTATCTTACAACAAAAGAAACAGAACGTACACAGACAATTCATAAGACAATCAGTGAAAATCATTGAAAGTATCGGAGCAATATATTCACAAATAATAATTGTCTGGTGTCGTATAATTTTAAAGTCAAACCCTTGCCAAAGATCACGTTACCTCTCTAAGAGCTTACAAATTATCATAATTGTATTGACCTGTGGCCAGGGAAAATACATATAGTCAAATTGGTAATATACACTGACACTGACGGCTCGCTGGCCGAGTAGCTGATAGAATGTAAACTATCAAATTTGAAATCAGTTTTAATCAGGTGGACTTAGAATTTTCAGATCCGAGTCCTTTCAAACACTGAGCAAATTAATAATAATTAATTCCCTAAAATTAAGTAATCAAAGTCATTACATCATTCACAACTTTAGTATATTGGTGACACAGCACTACATCTGACTGTAACCTTCACTTAAGACATCTTTTCTTTGCAATCCTGTAGTTATCTGGGAGTTCGGGCTTGTCGGGTTGCCACAGCAGCTCAACTTCATATCATCCATTTTGTACTGAGTTGTCTTTTCAAACTTGTGAAGAGCCTTCTCCTCCTCAGCACTGTCTGTCTGCTTCATGTTGATATAGAGAGACTCTATTTCCCAAAAGGCTTTCAGATGCTCTGAAACCAGTGTGTCTTCAGTAACTTGTATTTGCATGCAGGCTGCATCAGCAACACTGGACATTTGGACTGAGCCCTGCACTGACCATCCAAAGATGCTCTCAATGGCTAAAAGACACTATACGCCCAACATTATACGCCAGTAACTGGAGTAGGGGCATGTCTCTCCAATCTTATAAGCAGCAGCTGAAACAGAAACAGGTTTTGAGGGGAGAAAGCCTGATGCATCTCCTTCCTCCAACACTGAGAGAGAGCGAGGCCAACCGATTACTGCACCCTGAAACGCACCAAGCGGTAGAAGTAGCAGGTATATATTTGGAGAGCATTTCGGGGGAGGACAGAAACATTGGGACGGTCTGTCCCACCCTTGCAAAATGGGGGAAGCTGTCCTTTTCCTGACACAAAGATCAGGAACAACTTGACTAAGCTGAAGCCGCGGGTTTATCTGTGCCCTTCAGCTCAACTCGCTTACACGGGCCGATGGGTCAAGGTACGACCGCGAACTCCCCAAGCAATAAGAGGTGGGGGACACACCGAGTCATCACTCCTGCTGATAGAAAAGGGAGATTTGAGATTGGTCTGTAATTAACTCATTCTTTGGGATCAAGTTGTGTTTTTTTTTTTTTTAACGAGAGGCTTAATAACATCCAGTTTGAAGGTTTTTGGGACATAATGACAATGACGAATAATATTCAGAAGAGGATTGATGACTTCTGGAAGCAACTCTTTTAGTGGCTTAGATGGAATAGGGTCTAACATACATGTTGTTGGTTTAGATGATTTAACAAGTTCATACAATTCTTCCTCTCCTGTAGCAGAGAATGAGTGGAATTGTTCCTCAGGGGATCTATAGCACACTATCTGATGCGATACTGTAGATGACTGCTGCATGGTTATAATTTTAACTCTAATAGTATCGATCTTAGAATTTAAGTAGTTCATAAAGTCATTACTGCTGTGCTGCTGGGAAATGTCAACACCTGTTGATGCTTTATTTTTTGTTAATTTAGCCACTGTACTGAATAAATGCGTGGTGTTGTGTTTGTTTTCTTCTTAAAGAGATGAAAAGTAAGCAAATCTAGCAGTTTTTAGAGCTTTTCTATAAGTAGAAGTACTTTTCCTCCATGCAATGTGAAACACCTCTAGTTTTATTTTCCTCCAGCTGCGCTCCATTTTCCTAGCTGCTCTCTTTAGGGCGCAAGTGTGCTCGTTATACCACGGTGACAGACTGTTTTCCTTAATCTTCTTCAAGTGCAAAGTAGCAACAGTGTCTAAAGTTCTGGATAAGAAAGTCAATAGATTGTTACATCATCAAGTTTTTCTGAGCTATTGGATATGCTGAGAAATTGAAACAAATCAGAAAGATTATTAACAAAGCAGTATTTTGCGGTAGAAGTGATGGTTCTACCATACTTGTAACAAGGAGTTGAATTTACAGCTTTAGCTATATGGCGTATACAACAGTAGATAATGATCTGAGATATCATCACTCTGCTGCAGAATTTCAATGCCATTAACTTCAATTCCATGTGACAGTATTAAATCTAGAGTATGATTTCGACAATGAGTAGGTCCTGACATGTGTTGTATAACCCCAATAGAGTTCAGAATGTCTATGAATGCTGATCCCAATGCATCTTTTTCATAATCAACATGGATATTAAAATCACCAACAATTAAGACTTTATCTGCGGCCAGCACTAACTCAGATAGAAAATCATCAAATTCTTTAATAAAGTCTGTATGGTGCCCTAGTGGCCTGTATACAGTAGCCAGTACAAACATCACAGGGGATTTATCATTAACACTTATTACTCTAGATAGTGTTATATCAAGCACCATTGCTTCAAACTAATTATACTTGAAACCCAACCTCTGAGGAATACTGAAAATATTACTATAAATTGTAGCAACACCTCCCCCTTTAACTTTTGGACGGTAAAGCTCATGTCTATAACAGTAATCTTGGAGGGTAGACTCATTTAAAGTAATGTAATCATCTGTTTTTAGCCAGGTTTCTGTCAAACAGAGCACATCCAGGTTATGATCAGTTATCATATCATTTACAAAAAAATGATTTTGTAAAGGAATCTAATATTCATTAACTTTATCATTTGTTTATCTTTTTGTTTTAGCTTTTATGTTAATCCATTGACAACAAGAACACTCATTGCTCATGAGTCATGACTGAATAACATTTGTCTTTCACAAGGATTTTTCTTTTTAATGAAAACTATGTATTTTTTACATTTGATTATTCAATTTCTGCACATGAACACCTACAAACCTGCTTTTTTGTGCTATTGCTTGTAATTTGCTTATTGTGAAATGTGTCTAGTATTGACAATTTTGCTGTTATATAATACGTTTCTTTATGAGAATGCAAAATAGCAAGTGTTTATAGAAAAAAATAATGTTAGCAATTTTATTATTATTATTATTATTATTATTAAGAGTAATATTATTATTCAGCAGGCTGGTGCAGATTATTCAGGCCCCTCATTCTTTTAGAGGCCCACCCACCAACTGTATCCACCACTGCTTACATATTAATTTAATCCTATATATGATGGCTGTTGTGCTCTGATTATTTTATTAATTAAACAATAGATCAAAACAAACCTGTTTTGTATAGTACTGATTATTGACGTCCATTCATCCAAAGTATATCCTATATATAGAGTCTCTGGAGTGCTGAATGATTACTGACATACAGCAGATTAAATAATATAGTCTTGAGGAAAGAGGTTAAGGTAGCGATCTGGGAACATTCTGCAAACTTAAAAAGTTATAACTTTTACTGGCTAACCAAAAACAAACGTTACAAACACGTTGTGGGAATGTTCCCAGAAGGTGTTTTTTTTTTTTTTTAGTAAGGCGTAAAAAAATACAACGATGCGTAAGTCTAGTTGGGAAGTAATCATTCAGAACTGTTTGCAAATAATATTAAAAAATATGCACACATGCACTTTTATTTGTATTGCCTAATATATCGAAAATGCAAACTGTTTTTTGTCTCGTCACATTCAGTTAGAAATTACAGCAGAGGAGTGCAAAAAAAAAATTACAATACTGGGATCCACGGTCAGTGCAGTGGAGAATGCTTGTGACGTCACTGGCAGAGGAAGCGCAGGTGACTCGATGCTGCAGGTGACTTTTGCTTTCATTTTTCTCCTGAAGGACGTGTGCTCTTTGATATGTGTTTGATATCTGTGTTTTTAAGCAAATGAAGTGGTTTCGTTGCTGTTTCGTGTTTTCTGTGGTTCGTTTTAGCGTTTGTGTTAACATAAGACCAAGATTGTGTATTTGAGTGAATGCTGTTTCTGGACTCTCAGGATCCGTTCAGCTGAATGATTAGTTTGTCATTTCCACTCAAGAGTAAGTGCTGGAGATCTCACTCTTCATCATGAATCACAGACAAACACCCCGAGATCAAGAGTTTTCTCCAGGATGCAGGTACTTTCAATACATACTATATTAAGCCTAAAAACGGCAAGACCATAAAGAGACATTCGGAAATTCATTTATTGCTATTTCGATCTTTTTTAGAACACGAATAGCTAATACAAATACATGACTTATTGTTTTAAAACATGACTTACAGTTTATACCCTTTGCGGTTATAAACTGATTGAAAACAGAAAGCTTGTTTGGAAATGCGTGTTACAACTTTTTAGCTACATTTTTAAAACATTTGTTGTAAAATTGTGTGAAACAATGTATATTTATGAAAATATTATCCTACTGTATCATATTTGATACAGAAATTTCTAGGGCCCATAAATTATTAACATGGTCAAAACTTCTGCTGCTAAACCTGTTGTATGCAATCTACTTTATGCCCTCAGATTGATAGTTTGTAATTTTACTGTGAAATCTTTCATGGTTTTATAATGTAAATGTAAGAAAAAACTTTTATATTGTTACTAATAATTCAAGATGAACATGTACTGGGCTGAACCAGCTTGGGTTTTCTTGATTATGCATTTATCATTTTTAATGTAAAAAAAAAAACGTTTCATTTTTTCATGTTAAAAAGTAATATTTGTTGAATATGACACAACATGCTTTTGAGGAAGGTTTATTTGTTTATATCTCAATAATCACTGAATTGCAATGAATTGTATATATGAGCCATAAAAACCTGATGTATGAATACGATACTAAACAAAAACACATGCAAACATATATTTTGTACATTTTTATACACAAGTTTGCATATGTGTTTTTGAGGAGTCGCTTATTTCATAGATACATATACTTATGTATACGTGTGTGTATATACACATGCCTGAAAAATAATCCATGTCTTGTTGATCTAAAACTAAATTCAGTATTGCTAACTAAATGATTAATGATTAAATGATTGACAATAAATCATCATTTAAGAGTTTGAAGTATTGAACTGATTTTCTGAAATAGGCTACAAAGTCTAAAGCAGGGTGTCAAACTCAGTTCCTGGAGGGCCACACCCTGCAGAGTTTAGCTCTAACTATAATTAAACACACCTGATCCAGCTAAACAGGTCCTTCAGGCTTATTTGGTATGTGTGTTATGCTGCGTTCAAGTCTTGCTGGGACAATCATACTTACGAGTTGAAAAAGTCATAATTGCGACATCAGGTGTATTCAAGTCACTTTGGTCGGAACAAGTAGGCGATTTAACTTTTCTACATAAAATTCTATGATTTTTAACTCTACAAATAATAAATAATGTGCATCATGTTTTTGTTTTAATTCAATTAATGAAGGTAATGTAAACTGAATCATTACATATTCTATGGTAATTATACAATAATATAATATTTTGTATATGTAAAAAAAATTATTCATTTCAACAAATATACCATCACTAGAGACGCTGCATATCTATAGTGTTTAGCTGCGTCCATTGCATCTGACACGTTTTCTTACTGACACGCCCCCAATTCAGAAACTCGGGGCTTAAAGAAAATTTTGAGTCTTCCACTTGTAATAATGAGCTTGTGGTGGCATTCATGTGCATTCAACTCATAATTACGATCAATCCGACATGACTTGAACGCACCATTAGAGCAGGGTTGAAACTCTGAAGGGCTGCGGCCCTCCAGAAACTGAATTTGACACCCCTGGCCTAAAGTCTATAAACCTAATAAGCTACAACTTAACAACAACTTTTTAAACATGCAAATATTGCAAATATATGAGATAATACATCAACTTTTATATGAGGGTGAGTATTTTCCCACAACAGACGGCCATGATTTTGTTAAATGCTGCTTGTCAGTAAAAAAAAGAATGTATGAAATAACACACATAACACCCTTTCAGTGTTTTTTAAGTTAAAAATGAGACTAGAACATGCTTATGAAGGTTTTTTTTATGATTTTAATTTTTTCTTTATTAAAATGAATGTCATCATTAAATCTGTTCAGCAGAAGAGATCAGAGCCATAGCTGTCTGTCATATTTATGTCATGTTTTTGTTTTATATTTAGTATTCATGTTATGGTATTTGTACTAGTTATTACGGCAGAGAGTTTATGAAAGAACTTTAGTTTATAGTTTCCGTATCAACAGAGTAATAATGAAAAGATCACATTTTTTTCAAATCAAAATTCAATATTACAGTTAATTATACAGTAATTCAAAGGATTCTTTTGTTATAGTTCAGTTCAACAGAAGAAATCAGAAGCAGAGCCCAGCTGTGTGTCTGTGAGGAGTGACGAATCTTTGGATCATCCAGTTAATTTTAAGAGTGATGATACAAGGTTTGACCTTAAGTATTACATTGTTTATAAAAGATGTGATTATACTAAGATATTTTTAATTAAACTGTCATAATTATACTATAATAAATAAATATGAGCAAAAATCTGGCTAGGAAATGTAATGACAACAAGCAGATATAGAGCACAGGGTACAATTTTTTTCTTTTTTTTTCTCTGTTTATTTAAATGGTATTTATTTGTTTCAGTTGTGACCTAGAGCAGGTGCACTTTTAATGAAGTCACAACTGTTATGCAGGTAATGAGAAAAAATGTCACCAATGTCAGAGTGTTTGATTCTTGATTCAAGGTTAATCCTGCAACACAGATCAGTAACAAAACCCATCTGTAAGAAATATGACCAGTCTATGAATCAACCACAAGACAGCACGTATCCTGGTGTCAGGTAAACTGTGGGATTTTTTTAATGCAGTGCATCATCACACATTACTGAAATGCATCATTAATAACTGACACATTTCATAAACTCTATGATATGTTCAGTGTCTCCTAACACAGAAAATAAGACATTTTGCCCCGTACATTTACCTCTGTAGCTCATGTAATAATGTGGTATTTTAATTTTCCAGACATGAAGCCCTCAACACGTTTAGATCCAATCTGATGAAGAAGTTTGAGCATCTGTATGAGGGAACAGCAACGCAGGGGGCTTGTATCAGGGGAAAGTCTTCTGCTTTGTTCATCTGAGCCTTCAGGAACATCTAGCAGCTCTATATGTGCACCTCTCCTGTACAAACCACAACAGAAATGTGTTTGAGCCCATCACCAAACAGAGTTTACGGTCTAAAATGAAGGAAGAGTTTCAACTCAGTTCATTAAAACATTTTTCATTATCTGAGCTGCATCAGAGAGCTGTGAAAGAGGTTCTACAGAGTAAAAATGGACATCTGGATCTTTTCCTGCGGTTCCTTCTGGGTTTGTCAGTGGAGTCTCATCAGATTCTCCTACAACGAATAATGACGCTGAAAAGAAGCAGCTCTGACAGCAATGAGAAAACAGCTAAGTACATCAAGAAGAAGATCAGGACCATTGACTCTCCAGAGAAATCCATCAATCTGTTCCACTGTCTGAATGAACTGGGTGATCGTTCACTAGTGGAGGAAATACAACAGTATCTGAAATCTGGAGGAATAAAGGAAGCCAAACTCTCTTCATCTCAGTGGTCAGCTGTAGTTTTTGTGTTGTTGACATCAGAAGATGAGCTGAATGAGTTTTGTCTTGATAAATTTGTTAAAGGAATGAATAATCCTGAAAATATGAAAGTTCTTCAGAAGTTGCTGGCTGTGATTAAAGAATCCAGATCAGTTCAGTAAGTATCAATGAGAACGATCACTTAAAACATTAAGAAAATCAAAGTTAAAAGCTCATAAATCTTCAGTGCTGTAGCTATTATTTTAGTGGTCAGCATTTTTATATTTTCAATACATTGACACTGTAAAAGATTTATTTAGGCATTTAAACAAAGCCAGAGAAGTCACATGTAAATAATTCAGGTTTTCAAATTAAAAATGTTAAAATTAACATAAAGAAGGAATTTAAATATGTCTCATCTGGCATAAAAGACCAAGTAGAAATCAAGAGAAAGTGGAGAAGCAGCTCAGATTTTCAACAGGTCTAATCTCCTAAAATCTGATGAATCAGTTACTGGAGCAAAACAGCAGCATACTTGAACACACACTTTTGAAGACAACATTTGAAATCTACAAGGTAGTTATTAATTATAATTGTTTATTTATATTTTTTGAGTTTTTACATTTTACAGAAGGGCATCTGGAATGACAAGAGCTAGATTTAAACTTATATTAAAACACAAAAACTATCTGACAGTTCACAGTCCAGCATGTGGATTATTTTTAAACATGTTAAACCAGTTAGAAGTTGAATTAAATTAATTTCATTTTTACTCAATTACAATACAATTACATACAATTACAATTTTACTCAATTAATAGATGAATGTTAATTTAATCCAGTTTAAAAAATTTTTGTGTGTCAATTTGCCCATGAAACTTGGACAATTTGACATTAAGAAATGCATGTGCAGTTTTTTTTTCTCTCATGGTTTGAATTAATTTAATTGTATTGGAATTGCAAGTTGTTGTTCATTGCAGCAAGTTTGTTTGCGTATTTGATAGCTGTTTGATAGTGTTTCACATGTATGATTTTCATCTCTCTACAGGTTGAGTGATTGTGGCGTCACAGATGAAGGTTGTGCTGCTCTGGCTTCAGCTCTGAGATCAAACCCCTCACACCTGAGAGAACTGGATCTGTCTGAGAATAAACTAAAAAGTTCTAGTATGAAGCTGCTCTCTGCTGTACTGGAGGATCCTCACTGTAAACTGGAGAAACTGTGGTAAGATCATACTGTATATGACTCACACATGCTATGCAGTGCAGTGTTTCCCAACCGTTTTTCTGCCGTGGCACAGATTTGATAAGTAAAAAATCTCACGGCACACCACTAAGCACTAAAACAAAAAAGTTTTTTCCCCCAATAATTAAACAATGCGTCGTTAGAGTTGGTATTTTGGATTCATATATGATCAGGCACTTGCACTTAACATTTTCTGAAAATCATGCTCAAATGCAGTGTTGGGCCAGTTACTCTGAAAATGTAACTGACTGGCCACCGACACGTAGACTTTCAAGGTGGAGTGGGTCAATAAGTGGGAATGGTCTCAACAACCTCGGTTGAAAGACAGGAAGCTGCGAGTTGTGCCCCCCCCAGGGGCCACACCCACGCTTCCACAGCTCCGGGCGGGGGTGAAGATAGTACCCTCCGCCTGTGAGAGGAGATCCCTCCTCTCCTCAGAGGAAGAGAGGTAAACACGTGCTCTTACTCGAGAAATTTTTATCCCAAGAGCCCCTGTATATCTAACTTCTCATAGTCAGATAAATACTTCATTTTATTCCTCAGAATTAAATGCAATCAAACAACCAGACGAGTAAAAATCTAAATGATGTAATACACGCGTTGCCTCGGCAGCACGCAAGCCGCTTGGTCACACAAACAATATCAATCTCCTTGGAGAAAAATAGCTACAGCAGCAGAGCTCTCACTCAGAGGGGGAAGAAACCGCAGCACGGGCTTCCGAGCCTCGAGAGAGAACGCTGGATCTAGGGAGTGCAGGCGGAGAAAGGGCGAGCCGTCTCCAACCCATCCGCTTGATCCACGTGCGATCCCCACGATCTGAATCGCCGCCGTGCCTCAGCAATAGCTGGACCGAACCGCGAGCTCACAAGCCCTGACACACTCCTCGGAGCGTGCCCGGCGGGAGCGGAGCGTTCAGCGGGGAGAAGCACAATCAGCCGCTTATTCCCGAGAGCTGACTGCGCGAGCTCAGCTCCCAAGCAGACAACACACAACTGTGTGTGTCCCCACCCAAAATATAGCACGGGCAGGGAGGAATACACTCTTGCCCAAATGCTTCTTTTTGCTGAAGGTCCCGTGAATCATTTTATTCTCCCGCATCCCGCACACACACAAGTATCTGCACTCGCCTATCAAGTTTTGTCCCGCGTCGCACTGCTGTTGCGTCGGGTCTCGCGTGAGCAGGTCTCGAATTCACTGGCACTTGACTTGACAGTGCGGCACTTGACTCGACAGTGCCTGAGCTACATCCTTTACAATCTCTAGATTATAAATCACTGCATTCTGTCAGCAATGTGATGCGGCAGTAACGTATAGAGACCTCAGCTTGTAACTATTTGTTACTCTAATTACTATTTTGAAAATTATAACGCGTTAAATTACTCCGTTACTAAAAAAGTAATCAAATTACAGTAACTCGTTACTAAGTAATGCGTTACTGCCCAACACTGCTCAAATGGTGTTAACGGGGTTTTTGACGAGCGAATGTCGGAGGCCTATGTGTTTTGTCCGTCATTAGAATGGGTAGTTAATCTAAGGCAGTAAATTAATTGCATTACATTTTCATCAATTTACAGGTTATAAAGTTTATTGTGGCTATATGGGCGCTCAGTTTCTCTTGTTATTTACATTTGACCAAAATCTCATGATATAAAAGATTAACCGCTATGCACAGGATATTTAAAACGTACAAAAGTATATTGGCTACATCTAGACGGCAATGCTAAGACTCTTCTCTGCTCTCTAAACACACAAAAACATTCGCCTTTATAGACGGTGTTTAAAGTGAGTAAAGAAAACGCTGTATTTATTCAAACATCAGTTCTTTATTACCGTTGCATTGTGAAGAAGTAGACATCTGTCTTCAAACTGCGCGTCACAGCACTTTATTCTGAATGGAGTTATGAGGTTTGATTGACAATTTGAGGAACCAATGGCGTTACGAGGTTTAGTCACAAGCTCTTTCGAATGCTTTTCTTTGGTTAAATATTTGTAAATCCCACAAACAGACGTAACGATGACCAATAGCACTGATTTAAAATAATAATAACGAAATGTAATAGAGATATTAAGTTTGTGATAATTTTCCACGGCACACCCGACAACCTGTCACAGCACACTAGTGTGCAAACACTGATGTAGTGAATAGTGTCATCAATTAAGACAGATTTGCATAAGACAGACATTTTGCATAAAATACAGATATAGTGCATATAAGAAATATTTATCCTACTTGAATGATACTTTGGATGTTTTGTTATCATGTTTTGTGTTATGTGACATTTTAGATCTTAGTCCAATGATCCATCAAACATATTGATTTGTGCTTTAAGTTTGTACTTTATCTTTAATAATTGATTCACAGCTAAACTGATCTGATCTAAGAGAGTGAAGAGAGTGTCATTGTTCTCTACAGGTTGAGGGTTTGTGGCGTCACAGATGAAGGTTGTGCTGCTCTGGCTTCAGCTCTGAGATCAAACCCCTCACACCTGAGAGAACTGGATCTGTCTGTGAATAAACTAGGAGATTCAGTGAAGCTGCTTTCTGATGTACTACAGGATCCTCACTGTAAACTGGAGACACTGTGGTAAGATCATATATGACTCACACATGAAGCACATTTAAAGTAAATATGAAGGGTTCAGCCTCAACTTTTTAGTATTAAAAATAAACAGCATTGCAAAAGTAATTGGTTCTGATGTTCACTGTAGTTTATATGCACAGTAGAGGATATCTGCATTTGTTACAGAAGCAATTACATGAATACCATCAAGTGAAAAATCCAACTGAAGATAAACAAGATACAATCTTAATAACACAGAACGGTTTCAAGTTCTTACAAACAGAAACTGTCTGTATGCATTTCTGTCAACTTTATTTGTTGCACAATGAACTAGAGATGCTCCAATCCGTCTTTTTGGCCTCTAATACCGATTCTGACACCTGGGGTTCAGTATTATCTGCAGTTTTTCTTTCTTTTAAATCCATGTAGAATTTGTATATCTCTGTGTGTGGAACTGATAATCACTCTTTCACAATCAACTAAATACAGACTAATTAATTATGAAGAAAAAAAAATATGAAAAAAAAATATTATAAACTAGGTTAGTGGATAATTCAGCAGCTAATGTTATTTAAAAAAATCAGTGCACAATAATTTTATAAATCTAAATATATAGTGAAAAAACATTATTTAGTGGGGAACAAATAAAAGTGTAGCACTAAATCTGGTAAAATGTTGCACGTTGCTATTTGTATTGTTATAAAATCCATTTATGAAAAACAATATATTTATATATAAACATACTATAAAATGAAAAGACATTTCTTTTAAATGTATAGCGCATTATACGTATAGGCAACAACATGTGATGGATAGGATAAAATAAATACATTGCGGCACAAAGCGCTTACAGTATGAGCATCCGGTGTGCAGAATGATGCACTTGAAGCAACACGGAGTTGATGTACACAGCACTTCACATTAAAAAGTTCAAAGCACAAAGGGAAGAGATATTGATGTGTAGTGTATTATATCTGTGCAACACTTTATTTTCTTTTAACAGATTTAAATTTCAGTTACAGTTAGTGGTGCAACGGATCACAAAACTCACGGTTCGGATCATATACGGATTTTGAGTCATGGATCGGATCATTTTTTGGATCAGAACAAAAAACAAAAAAAAACCTTACTTTAAGTACTTCTATACCACAGAAAAAACTACTATCTTAACTAATAAAGTTAGTAATAAAACAAGAACAATTACACAAATTATAAGCATAGATGAAAACTAAAAATCACAGTTACAAATATCAGTATTTAGGTGCAGAAATGTAATAATTAAGTTTAACTCAATAGTGCTCACTGCACAAGTTCAATACAGATTAATCTTTGTTAGAGCTGTGGTGTTATTTGATTAGCAGACAGAAACAGGTATTTATTGGCTGCTGTCGCTTTAAGACCAAATGCACGGCCCTAATACTGACACACATCCGGTTTCTTTCTCACCTGTTTACGTTCACTTAAGACATAACCGACTGTGTTTACTAGAATACTTGCCAAAGTGGGTATTTTAACATAACTTTGTGTGTATGTGAAAGAGGAATCACGCGGTGTCTGAATCACGCCTCTCTCTCTCTCTGCGTGTGCGTGCTTCGGTTGCGGCTAAGCGCACAGAAAAAAGCGCGCGAGTTAAAACTGCTTGAATGTGTAAACTGGCAAGACAAAACGTGCAAATTGTAAACTTTCACTCTATGATGGTTAAACTTAACAGTTAATCCGCGAATCACATGCGTGCCGAACCGTGGGGCCTGGTCCGTACGGATCTTCTACTATACCGTTGCACCCTAGTTACTGTGCACTTTAAACTTTTCTACTCCTGTGTTTTGTTCTAACAGACATCCGGTATCAAGTAACATGATTTAGAAACAATCAACTCCAGCGAGATAAAGTCATTTTATGCAAAACCATAGACATTTATCTACAAATCAAGTATATTAATGGGAACACTGAAGGATCTTTGAGAGGGTTTTACCGAGCTGACTGTAGTAACCGAACGCTACCAGGGTTTGAATGATGACTGACAGCAGCAGCGGAGAAAAGAGTTTGTTAACTTGAATTCAACGGCTTAAATAATCAAAACTTTATGGTGCTTTATAATGTTAAAAACGTTAAAAGATTTTCACCTTTCACCTTTAAATACTGTATATTAAATTTAGATGTTTTATGTTCTGTGACATTTTAGACCTCAGTTAATAATTAGATTAGATTCAACTTTATTGTCATTGCACATGTAAAGTGTAACGGAAGAGGTCTGACGCAACAGGTTAGTATATCAATCAAGTTTATTTTGTCACAGAGAGTACGGGTGTAGGATCCAGGTGATGACACGGTGAGTGTATAGTTCGTAGAACAGGTTAAAGGATATGATGAGTGGAATGATCAGAGTCCTTTCTTATACAGGAGCTGGAATGCACACGGAAGAGCACACACCCCAGCGATCCAGGAACTAGGAGGAACAGGAGACACTTGGAGACGAGGAGACACTAGGAGGAACACAGGAGGTAAGTAATGCAGGAAGTATTCAAATGGAAGCAGTAGTAAAGTCAGAGAGTCCTCTACGTGTGTACGAGACCAGACAATGAGGGTGTCTGAGGTGTGGTGACAAAGTCTACTCCTAGGTGTGACCAGGGGCGATTTGGCACTGGTAGAGGAAGGAGTTTGCCAGATGGTAAGTGGCGTGGGCTTTTGGACATGGCACAGTCTGGACATCCTTGCACGAACCTTCTCACGTCCCTTGCCATATTGGGCCACCAGAAGCGATCTCGTAGCAGCGAGAGGGTGTTGTTGGCCCCTGGGTGGCCAGTGCCCCGAGAAGAGTGAGCAGAGTGAATCAGTGGGGTGTGTTGTGTTCGTGGTACATACTGGCATCCTGGAGGACAGCCCGGTGGATTGTTGGGAGCCGTGTTTGAGGCTACGGAGGGGGAATTCCATTCAATGGGACTGATGATCATCTTTGGTGGGATGATACTCTCCGGTTCTTCTGGACCTTCCACATGACTGTGAATACGTGACAAGGCGTCTGCCTTGACGTTTCTGGGACCAGGGCGATAAGTAATGGTAAAGTTAAACCTGGTAAAGAATAATGCCCATCGTGCTTGGCGGGTATTCAGACGTTTAGCCTCACGTAGATACTGGAGATTCTTATGGTCGGTCAGTACGGTGAATGGATGGGCTGCCCCCTCCAGCCAATGCCTCCAGTCCTCTAAGGCAAGCTTGATGGCCAGTAGTTCTCTGTTGCCAATGTCATAATTACTTTCCGCTGGGCTGAGCTTCCTAGAGAAGAAGACTCATGGATGGAGTCTGGCTGGGTTCCCCTGCTGCTGGGACAACACTGCCCCCACTCCTGTAGTGGAGGCGTCAACTTTCACGACGAATGGGAGGTCGGGATCTGGATGGACTAGGAGTGGGGCGCTAGTGAAGGCTCTCTTGAGGGAGGAGAAAGCTTCTAAGGCCGCGGGTGTCCAGGACAGAGACTTGGGTTTCCCTCGGAGTAAGTTGGTGAGGGGGCTGGTGATCCTGCTGTAGCCTAGAATGAAGCGACGGTAAAAGTTGGCAAATCCAAGGAATCGTTGGAGCTCCTTAATTGTGGTGGGTTCTGGCCAGGAGGTTATAGCTTCCACCTTCCCCTCGTCCATCTGGATACCGGTACGATCAATGTTATACCCCAGGAATTGCACC
>NW_015624586.1:496094-502704 GCF_001515625.1 Sinocyclocheilus rhinocerous | reverse complement strand
CCCACTTCAGGACTTCTCCCGTCTTCCAGGACAGAATGGGATTGTGCTTTACCAACCACGGGCGCCCTAAGATGATGTCAGCAGTAGACCCCTCCAGAACCAGAAGATGAATGTCTTCAGAATGAAGTTGCCCAAGACGAAGAGTGATGGGGCCCACATGATATCGTACATGTCTATTGTACATGTGGTATTCCAGTTATCGACTGGACTTGGTAGACGGTTTCAGTGGTGGTAGCTTGTAACTTGAGCTGGCGGCAGAGGTCCCGGGAGATGAAGTTTCCTGCTGACCCGGAGTCGATAAGGGCCGATACTGAAATAGAAACATCAGAGGCCGCAGCGAGCTGTAACCGAAGCTGGGGCTCCAGCCCCTGTCAGTAGGTGGTCAGCAGCGATCTCTTATTCCATCAACTTGCTGCTTCGAGAGTTCTGAACTTCAGCGAGTATTCGGCAATTGACATGGTACCCTGTTGCAAATGATAGAGTTGTTCTCCCACAGCGGTATCTCCGTCTGTCCTTCCAAACACCTCGCGAAAATGCACTAGAAAGTTCTGTACATTTTGAATGACGGGGCTGGCCTGGGCCCAGATCGTTTCCGCCCACTGCAACGCTGGTCCTGTTAGCAGGGAGATAATAAAAACAATTTTGGAGGTGTCAGTGGGATATGATTGCGGTTGCATTTGAAATGTGAGATTACACTGCAGGAGGAACCATTTCTTATACAGGAGCTGGAATGCACACGGAAGAGCACACACCCCAGCGATCCAGCGATCCAGCGATCCAGGAACTAGGAGGAACAGGAGACACTTGGAGACACTAGGGTTACTATGACCATATATACAGATGGATTATGTAATAAGTGTATGTACACTATAAGCAGAAAAGTATGAACATATGAACATCATTTACAAATGAATATGTAAGCGATACATTAAGCTGTACAAAACACTAGTGCAATGGACATTTGAAAAGAAGTGCATAGAAAATATTCCAGTGTGCAAATAGATCATTTATCACTATGAAACAATATCTCACATTCAGCTCTGTGTGTCTGTTCAGACCTGAAGCACATGAGAGTTTCAAACAGCAGCACTGAGCATCAACATGCATAAATCTCATTCTACCAGCAGCAGTATGTGACAATGCTTGTCATTGTATCTCCTCTCCTGCTCTGAGACCAGAGTCAATAACAAACGTCTCGAGGTTACGTATGTAACCATGGTTCGCTGCGTCAAACTCTTTGGGAATGCCCCCGGCGAGACACCGTACTGAAGCTTGTGTGAATTCAGTCCAATAGCGAAGCGAGACGTCACAAGCGGGGTGATGTAAGCAGCCAGGAAGCATAAAGGCGCATCCGGCAAGCGCGCATTTTAGCTTCTGCGGAAGCGAGCGCCTGCAGGGATGCAGGCAGTATGGCAGGGAGACGCAGCGTCTCGTTCCCTTCGGGGAACCTGCGCCATACGAGCAAGTCGCTGTCTGGTGTGTATCTGGCGAGCACATCAAGACGAAAGGACTTGGGACCCTGGAGTATATGTCAGGTCGAGACTGAAAACCGAATGAATGGAGGACCAGCCTGCCGCAGCACAAACATCCTGAAGGGCCACGCCCACTGACAAGGCCTTGGAGGCCGCCATACCCCTGGTCGAGTGCGCTCTGACCCCCATGGGTGACTGCAGGCCAGAGGACTCATAGGCCAGTGTGATGGCCTCGACCACCCACCGACTCATAGTTTGCTTGGTCGCTGGAACTCCTTTCTTAGGTGAACCAAAGCAAACAAATAACTGATCTGCTTTACGCCACTGTGCAGCTCGGTGAACGTAAGTGTCCAGTGCTCGCACTGGACACAGCAGATTGAGTCTCTCCTGGCCTGCTTCCTGGAAGGGAGGAGGACAAAAGGCCTGTAGTACAATGGGACCCGGCGACAAGGTGGGCACCTTAGGGACATACCCGGGCTTCGGGTAAAGGAACGCCCTAACCATGCCTGGGGCAAACTCCAGGCCTGACACTGCAAGAGCCTGGAGGTCCCCTATCCTCTTCAGCGAGGATATAGCGAGCAAGAAGATAGACTTAAGCGTGAGGAGCTTATCTGAAATGTCTTCGATGGGTTCAAAGGGAGCTTTGCACAGAGCCTCCAGAACCACTGCCAGATCCCATGAGGGCACCTTAGTGCACTGTACTGGCCTCAGCCTCCGGGTGCCACGGAGGAAACGTGTAACTAACGGGTGTCTTCCCACTGACTGACCACCCTGAAGGGTGTGGTAAGCAGCTATGGCCGCCACATAAACCTTCAAAGTGGAGGGGGATAACCCTGCGGAGAATCGCTCCTGCAGAAACTCCAGAACTGAACCAACTGGGCAGTTGACTGGGTCTTGCAGTCGCTGTCCGCACCAAGAGGTGAAAAGTTTCCACTTCAAGGCGTACAGTTTCCTCGTGGCGGGAGCTCTGGACTGGAGTATGGTCTCAACAACCTCAGTTGAGAGACCAGATGCTATGAGCCGTGCCCCCTCAGGGGCCACGCCCACAACTTCCATAACTCCGGGCGGGGGTGAAGAATGGTGCCCCCTGCCTGAGAGAGGAGATCCCTCCTGATCGGAATCTCCCGAGGAGAGCCGTCGAGGAGGGACACCAGGTCCGAGAACCATACTCGGGCTGGCCAGAACGGGGGCTACCAGCAAAAGACGGACCCCGTCCCGGCGAACTCTCTCCAGAACTCCCGGGAGCAGAGCAATCGGGGGAAATGCGTACAGACGAAGCCTCGGCCACGTCTGAACCATAGCATCCAGCCCAAGTGGAGCTGGATGTGTAAGGGAGAACCAGAGCGGACAGTGTGTCGTTTCCTGCGACGCAAATAGGTCCACTTCCGCCTGGCCAAACTCCCCCCAAAGGAGCTCCACCACCTCTGGGTGGAGTCTCCACTCCCCGGGCCTCAGCCCCTGTCTCGACAGGATGTCTGCTCCCTGATTGAGATGCCATGGGATGTAGACTGCTCTTAACGAGAGGAACTTTCCCTGAGCCCACAGAAGGATCTGGCGCGCCAGCTTGTACAAGGTGCGCGAGCGCAGACCCCCCTGCCGATTTATGTAGGAGACCACCGATGTGTTGTCTGTGCGGACAAGCACATGATGTCCCCTTAGGTCTGGAAGGAAGTGTTCTAGAGCTCGAAACACGGCCAACATCTCCAGGCAGTTGATGTGCCACATGAGATGATGGCCTTCCCACCGACCTCGGGCCGAGCGGCCACTCATGACCGCTCCCCAACCCGTGAGGGAGGCGTCCGTCGTTAGCGTTACACGACGACAAGGAGCCCGATGTTCATCAGGGAAAAGGGATCCAGTATTCAATATAATATTACATCTGAATTTAGATAACTAGTAGCCTGCTATACTAGTAAATAGTAGTGCCATGCACAAGACTAAAATCTAGCTCAAAGTTACATTATACAAAACTTTCATTATTTTAAGGGGTGGGGGGGTGGGATGGGGGTTGTAATTATATTGTTATAGACAACAGATAATGGCCAGGTTTCCTGGTATCGTTGTGAATCATATTCAGATAATCATAACTTACATTGTACTTTATACAACAATGGATTCATGTCAGTTTCCCAAAACAAGCATGCAGCTGGCTCATTAAAGTACATTGTTACAGGACGTGTCAGATAAATATATCTGCTAAACCTAGTGCTAAACCTAATGCAGATTCATACTAGAGAGCTATAGGCAGGATACATATTCTGTATAACTGTATAATCTACTAGACATTAAGTAGTTGACTAAAGTTATCTGCCTGACATGACTTGACTTGACTAATTAGCCAAATCCTTGATTCATAAACGAAAGCCTTTTAAGGTAAATCAGTTCACTTGAAATACTGAAAATCATTAATACATTTCATTAATATATTTCATATCACCAAATTAAATCTGAAATGAATGGTAACATTTTTGCATTCATATTTATTCATATATATATATATATTTAGCCTTTGTATTTATTCAGATAAAAAGAAGAAGAAGACAAACAAAACCAGGTTGATTCAAGGTCAAGGTCAAGGTCAACTTTATTATCCCCGAAGGGCAATTTGTTTTACAGCCAACAGTAAATCATATGCAAACAACAAACAAGCAACCACAACACAGACAAAAACAATGACTTCCGTTTATAATATACATAAAATTATTTATAATTTAAAAAGCCAATGGCAGCTGGTATAAAATAATTTTTAAATCTATTGGTCCTACATAAAGGCAAATAATATCTGCGAGTAGAAGGAAGCAACTTAAAAACATTCTGCAAGGGATGGCTGGGATCATTCATAATTAACTCAGCCTTCTTCAAAGTCCTAGCCTTATACAAGTCGTTCAAATCATTTAAAGTGGTGCCAACAATCTTACCACACACTTTAACAATACCCTGCAATCTGTTTCTATTTTTAACGTTTAGTGACCCATACCAACACACAAATGAGAAAGTAATGACAGATTCAATACAACAAGAGTAAAACATCTTCATGAATGTACTGTCCACCTTAAAACTGCAAAGCTTCCGCAGGTAGAACATACGCTGGTGGGCTTTTTTACATACAGCATCCACATGAGCCTCAAAGGTCAACTTTTCATCTATTACAGTACCAAGGTATTTAAATTGATGTACAACCTCAACAACATGAGCATTAATGACCACAGGAGAGATGACTGTAGGATTCTTCCTAAAATCTATAATCATCTCTTTAGTTTTAAGTACATTTATATCCAGAAAGGACAATTTACACCAATCAATAAAATCTGCCAGTACAGGACCATGATCAAGATCTTCACTATTTAAAAGGGAAACAATCACTGAATCATCCACAAACTTGATGATATGACGCCTCTCTAGTTGCGTTTGACACTCATTAGTATAAAGCACAAATAAAAGAGGTGAAAGAACACATCCTTGCGGTGACCCAGTCGAAGAAAAAAGTACATCAGATAAAACCACATTTACTTTCACACGTTGAGACCTATCAGTTAAAAAATCCATCAGCCAACATATCAGCCCGGAATCAATATTATAAACCCTATTTAACAAAAACTAATCGCACAAAAGTCTTTACACCCTCAAGATGTGCTAAAATCATGTTTAATATAGTACTTATCGCATCATCAACCCCCCTACCAGACCTGTAGGCAAACTGAAACGGATCTAAATTTTTCTGTACCATGGTCAAAAGCTTATCCTTCACAACCTTCTCAAATGTTTTCATAATCAAAGAGGTAAGTGCTACTGGCCTGTACTCATTTAAACATTGTGGTACATTATTTTTAGGCACAGGTACAATAGTAGATTCCTTCCAGAGACGAGGAACCTTATGAAGGTGCAGTGACATACTAAAAATGAAACAGAAAATATCTGCCAATTGTTCTGCACAATTTTTAATAATACGACCTCCAATACCATCAGGGCCTGGACTTTTCCTCTCTTTAACACCCCGGAAAAGTTTTAAGACTGTATCCCTATCAACATTTACGCTATCTTGCTCGAAGGAAGCATTTTTAAAAGCTGCCAATTCCTGACTAAAATTATGAACATTAAAACGATTATAGAAAACATTCAAATCATTGGCAAGATCAAAGTCAAGCTTCCCGTCAAAAGAAATATTACTTTTTTTAGAATGCATCCCCATCATGGACTTCACCCCCTCCCATGCAGAATGAGAATTTCCAGTATTAAACATATACTCCACTTTATCCTTGTAATTAAGCCTTGCCAATTTAAGATCCTTCTTAACTTGTTTTTGTAATACCTTGAGCCGTCGAGGAGGGACACCAGGTCCGAGAACCATACTCGGGCTGGCCAGAACGGGGCTACTAGCAAAAGACGGACCCCGTCCCGGCGAAATCTCTCCAGAACTCCCGGGAGCAGAGCGATCGAGGGAGACAGTTCATCATTGAATTCAGTGATGTCATCATCCAGCTCAGTTCAGTTTAAATTGTCTCTGTGCAATCAAGGCGACGATATCGCCACTTGCGATCCCCACGATAACAGCCGCCGCTGTGCCTCAGCAACAGCGGGGCCGGACCCAGCAGGATCGCGAGCCTGGCCGCTTTCATCGAAGACGGCCAGGCGGGAGCGAAGCACACGGAGCGGGAGAAGCTCACAATCATGGCAGGCAGCCCCCTCGAGAGCTGCCCGTGCATGCTCCGCTCCCAAACAGATGACGCACAAATCGTGTGTATATTCACCCGATATATAACGTGGGCAAGGAGGAACACACGACTTGAAACGTCGTCTGCTCGCCACATTCTTTTTTGATTTAGTCTTTGGCATTCTTTTTTTCTCGCTTAACTTTTTTTTACTGACTGAGTGCTTTGCATACATTCACACACACACCACAGACGCGCTCGCTGAAGAGCAAAAGCAAACATGCGTGCTTGCCGGATGCGCCTTTATGCTTCCTGGCTGCTTACGTCACCCCGCTCGGTCTCGCTTCCTTCGCTATTGGACTGATTTCACACAGGCTTCAGTACGGTGTCTCGCCGAGGGCGTTCCCAAAGCGTTCGACGCAGCTCGAGTTCCTGAAGGGGAACGTACTTTTCATGCCATCAGTCACATGCGCTCTCAAGCTCCGAGGA
>NW_015624586.1:466694-495528 GCF_001515625.1 Sinocyclocheilus rhinocerous | reverse complement strand
GCTGTGCCTCAGCAACAGCGGGGCCGGACCCAGCAGGATCGCGAGCCTGGCCGCTTTCATCGAAGACGGCCAGGCGGGAGCGAAGCACACGGAGCGGGAGAAGCTCACAATCATGGCAGGCAGCCCCCTCGAGAGCTGCCCGTGCATGCTCCGCTCCCAAACAGATGACGCACAAATCGTGTGTATATTCACCCGATATATAACGTGGGCAAGGAGGAACACACGACTTGAAACGTCGTCTGCTCGCCACATTCTTTTTTGATTTAGTCTTTGGCATTCTTTTTTTCTCGCTTAACTTTTTTTTACTGACTGAGTGCTTTGCATACATTCACACACACACCACAGACGCGCTCGCTGAAGAGCAAAAGCAAACATGCGTGCTTGCCGGATGCGCCTTTATGCTTCCTGGCTGCTTACGTCACCCCGCTCGTGACGTCTCGCTTCTCTATTGGACTGATTTCACACATGCTTCAGTACGGTGTCTCGCCAGGGGCGTTCCCAAAGCGTTCAACGCAGCTCGAGTTCCTGAAGGGGAACTACAGACACTTCAACTACAATTCACATTGTGTCATTGTTCTCTACAGGTTGAGGGATTGTGGCGTCACAGATGAAGGTTGTGCTGCTCTGGCTTCAGCTCTGAGATTAAACCCCTCACACCTGAGAGAACTGAATCTGTCATTGAATAAACTAGGAGATTCAGTGATGTTACTCTCTGATCTGAGGATGGATCCACATTATAAACTGGAGACATTATACTGTTGTGAGTGTGTGTTTATTTAAAGTTTCTAAATTGAGTAACAGACCTCCTGTGTGTGTGTGATTGGAGAATATAAGACAATAATTCATCTACACTTTAGTCTTCTGTATTTTAAAATGTGTTTAATTCTGTGATGTGAATGATTGAAGAATATATGAATATTTTAATCTCTGACAGAGTCTCTAAGTGATCTAGTTGTTGATCATTTACTGTTTTTAATCTATGATCAGTTGTTCATTCATATCTCTGGTTGTAATATGAATATACCGTGTGTTTCTGAAATGGATCTGCTGATGTGGCAGCAGTAATGTCTCATACTCATATCTGACTGTCTGTGTGTTTTATTGTAGGACTCTCTGTATTTAGCCGTCAGTCCAGTTTCCTCAGGATCAGCTGATGGTGAATAAGGAGCCGCTACAGAGACGTCACAGTCATACAATCAACACAGACTGCGTGATGGGGACAACAAAAACTTTAGGGATGTTCATTTTGGTTCATTTTCCTGACCGACTCCCAACATTCGTTAACCAATCATTGACCGTTAACTGAGAAAAACATTAGATTTAAATTAAATTGGAATGGATACGTTTTTGTGACCCATTAACATACCCATTCAAAGTAAACCCTTTACATTTTCTATTAATGTCCTATTCTTATCTGTATAACCAAAATGATAGATTTCAAGTCATTTCCACTGTAATAAGGAAAAAAATCCAAGTGATTGCGGCGGAGCCTCTCGTGGGAAACATTTGTATTTGTGCAGAATGAGATGTAGGTACATTTCTCTTTAAATAAATGTTTGTTTTTTTCTAGATGTTTATATGTTGTTTATAACTGATCATTTTATAGCTGCTTATATTTTCTGATTTGTATTTTGCTCTGTTCTAAATACCGTAAAATGCAAAGGATTTGCTGATGATTTTTTTTCTCTCAGAACAATTTTGACTGATATATGTATAGCAGATTTTTTTTACATTTACTTTTTTTTATCCATGCAGCAGATGTTTTACAAATAACTTGGGGGGAAAAAAACTTTAAAAATTACTAGCATTTCTTCACTAGATGCTTTTTAAGAACTTTTTCATTATAACATTTATGGGTAGCTTAATGTAAAACATTGTCATGAATTCGCTGTACTTCTGTTTATAAAAAACAAATGTATTATTTTATACAGATAGCAGAAAATAGGTTTAGGTTGACAGAAAGACTCGTCTGTTGTAATATAGTGATGACAGACTGAAGATGTGCAATATAATATAATATCTGTGATCGCCAAGCTGATTCGAAAGGGTTGCCAAACTTTATAGAGACTTTAAAGAGTCATTACCCATACACAACTCTCACAAACATTTGACACACGAGCGTTTATTTCTTCAGCTCTCAATCACTGCATTATATGTTTGGATCATTTCAATCTCATCTAACTGAGACAGATTATTGGAGATATAGAGCGACGACTGATATTTAGATCATTTTATGACAGTATCTGCTCTACACAAGGTGCTTAAAAGGTTCTACACAGCGATGTCATAGAAGAACCTTTTTTGGTTCCACAAAGAACCATTCAGTCAAAGCTTCTTTAAAGATCTGTCTCTTTCTTACCTTTTTATAATCTGGAGAACCTTCTTTCGCCACAAAGAAGCTTTTGTGAAACAGAAAGGTTCTTCAGATGTTAAAGGTTCTTTATGGAACCATTTAGACAAAAAGGTTCTTCTATGGCATCACTGTGAAGCACCTTTATTTTTAAGAGTGTACTGTTAGAAACATCTCACCGATTTACATTACAAGCAGCAGAATTTAATCGTAGAAATATCAGCATCTGCAGCAAATTCATACTTTTGCTCAATTTGAGTCTCTGAATAAAATTTAATAAAAAAAATTAAAAAAAAGTTTTTTTTCCTCCATAATCTCACTGTATCAGCCTATATGATCCATAAAAGCCTGATGCATCAAATATTAAACTCAACAGAAACACACATGCAAAGGTTTTGCTTTCGTTCGTTTGTTCTTTTTTTTTTCTTTTCTTTTTTTTTTGTATTTTCTCTAAAAGTTCAGTAAACTGTTTTATTTCAGTTTTTTTTTTCTTACTATTACATCATATATGAGACTTTACAGGGTTAAAGTAGAATGATTAACCTGGCAACAGAGGTAAGAGTTTAAGTAGAAATAATGTGCAATACTGTAGCTCTGACTGTTCTATTCTCTTCTATTCTTTATCTCTTGATATCTGAACCCCTGAAATATTCCCTAAACCTGATGCGATAACAAACAGAAGCGGTTTGACTGCTTGTCTCTCTGTCCACTCAGTGTTTGACATGAGAGAGTGTTTCTAGTGTCTTCTCCAGGAGTGATGCTGATTTCTCAGCTGCTGAACAGAGGCCTGTCAAACACTGAATTGCTGAATTAACAAAACACGCTTCACACTGAGACTTCATCCCCAAAGAGCCATTAGATGTGCAACTGCAAACCAATGTACAACCAGCTGAGAACAAAAGAGCTCGCTGTAATTGACCAAATTCAGATTGATGTTAGATGATGTATTGCCAAATTTAAAAACTACTAAATCAAGAGTGATGTTCGGAGCTCATTCTAACTTTCAGCACATATACTTTCACCTCAGATGCACTACTGTAAATCTCACAGTTAATCGAAGTCTTTGAAGCACACTGAAGATAAACCATGTCTAATATTTGCATCTCATCAGGATTTGGTTAATAAGATAACAAACATCAAGGGAAATTTGACATTGATTATTTTTTTCAGGGATGGATGGTGAACTGAAGGGAAAAAGGCATATTCTGCGTTTATTTATTTTATTATAATAAAAATAAAAATAAAACATTTATTAAAGTGTTAGACATTTGAAAGAAATGACAGGTTAAAGAATCGGTATGGACGCTGATTTGCACCTTTTGTAATGTATAGTTATTTTTAATCCATGCATATGTTACATTTAGTTAAAATAATGCCCTAAACATTTCAATAGTGATATTAAACGTTTAATATTTACAGCACGTTTTAAGTCTGGACTGCTTTAGGAAACGCGTTTGACCCTGCGCGCTTTCCGTTCAGCGTCCCGTTGCTAAGAGACGCGTCCAACCTCTCGTAGTTACTCCGCGCAACACTCAACATAAACAAGAAGTAAATAATAAACAAAAATCAATAGATTTCTTTTTAACGTCAACTTTAACCGCGGAGCCGCTGTTCTGAAGCATGAAATGGATCTTCGCATCCGACAATATTTATCAAAAGCTCAGGAGAAAAGAGGTAATTATGTGTTTATTAGTCGATAATTCATTAAATGCGCGGATTTTATTATATTGTTAGTTAGTGTCAGTTTTATTATCTTATATTGTTAGTTAGTGTTAGTTTTATTATCTCATATTGTTAGTTAGTGTTAGTTTTATTATCTTATATTGTTAGTTAGTGTTAGTTTTATTATCTTATATTGAAAGCGCTTTCATAAGGGGCTAGTTGTCACATGGAGAAAGACAAAGTTCACAAATGTTTGTTTTCTCTAGCAGTGTTTTGTTGATTTTAAACACCTAACGTTAGTGAATTATTTCTTTAGAAATGATGTTTTTGTAATATTTCACATTTCTTGTGATATTACAACAAGAGTCTGTATGATAAAGGCAGACTGAGGTGTGTTCTCAGCTCATTTTTCCCATATTAAATGTCATGTTTGTGTATTTTTCCCCCTGTCTTGTTGTCAGATGCGGAGTATGTGAGGAAAGCGTATGAGCTGATCCGAGCTTCAGCTGCAGCAGCGTCTGATGGCAGATCTCTGTCTGAGCTCCGTGTGCTGTGCGCTGAACAATCTCTACAGGTGCCACAATAAACCACCCAGCACATTCTGAGATATTAATCAGCCACTCTATCTACTTTCTGCTTCATTTCAGGCAGAACTATGCTGTTTTCTGGCACTAAGTTTACCTGGATTCACTCTATATTTATTCAATACACATGCATGGATTATTCATCAGTAGAGGTCTTGATAGTTTCGTTAATTTCAGTAAAGTGGCAGCTGTTTATGGAAATGAATGGATGGCAAAGCCGCGAATGTCCACAAAAAGGATGCTCTGGAAATTATGCAAACCGCTTTCGTTTTATATAATAGTAAGTGCAGAAGAAATGGAACAGGAGGAATGCAGTGTGTTTCTCTTACAATTGATCCATGAAGCCCCGCCTCTGAAAACTGACCAGTCAGACTGTAGCAACTGTTGCCATCCACCATATAATCTGACAAGGATATTAAAGGAATAGTTGACCCAAAAAAAATGAAAATGTGCTCACCCTCAAGCCATCCAAGATGTAGATGAGTTATAATAGGAGTCCATATCCATAATAACACTTGACTTCCTCCAGTGAAAAAGTGTTCTGGTCTGAATCAGGAGAGAAATCTGCACAGATCAAGCAGCGTTTAAACAGCTCTAAACAAATATGTGGCTGGATTTTGATGTGAGAGACAACAGCAGATGCACTTTTTCACTGGAGGAAGCGTTATTATGGATTATGGACTCGGATTTTAGTTAAAAACATCTTAATGATGGATCATGATCTTAGTGATGAGCACATCTTCATTTATGGATGAACTATTCCTTTAAATCTTTATTGATAAGGAAAGTAAATACACTGTCTCACAGTGTTTCTGGTGTGAAGAAATCCAAAGCTCTAGCTGGATACGCATGATGCTTTACTTGAAGAAAGTACCGTAGCGTAGGATAAGCCTCTTCCCTGCTGGTTGCTTGAACACACACCTGAGAAATGCTGCAGAATTTACCCTCCTGCTGCATCTCAGTGTGTGACAGCGAGGTTTGAGTTTCACAGTAATGCAGCGCTCTGCTCTCAGGCTGAAGACATAATGCTGGGTTAGATAACAGCCACGGCTCTCTTGCCTCACTGTCACGCCTCCACGGCCCTTTTGTGTAGCGCAGGATTATTGTAACAACAGCTTATCTCAAAATGTGCTGTCGTTTTATAGAGCGAGAATCTCACAGAAACATGTCTATATTTCAACCCCAAAAAGAAATGATTATATTTTGCCCTAAAGAAAAATAAAACGTTTTGTCATGACTTACAGATTTTTATTGCATTGCGATATTATTTTTTTATGCCTTTTACCCTTAAAAATATGATTACTGTAAGGCGTCCAGATGTTTTGCATGCAATATTTTTGTAATTCTTCTTATTCTCAAGTCTGATTCTCAATACAGTAATACTGTAATACACTATTTTTTTTTAAATATATACTTTAATTTAGAATACAGTAAATTGCAGTGACCTGGACAAGTTCTTGACAGGTTTTGCGAGATTCACCTCAAGACCTTTAACACTAAGTGCAAACAGTAATTAGATGCTGTTTGGATTAAGTTCATCAAGTAAAAATAGCAAATAGTAATTAAATGCTATTTGCATTAAATGCATTAAAGGCAGAGTAAGTGATTTCTGGTAGCCAATGTTGATATTTGAAATCACCAAAACAACCACGCCCCTACCCCAAAAGGGTCTTGCCCCTGCCCCACCCACTGAATGCGCTCTCCTCCACATCACGAGTAGACACGCCCCTTATTGCTGATTGGCTACAAGTTTGTTTTGCGATTCGGCCCGAATCAGTTTTCTAAAGTGTTTTTGAAAAATCACTTACTCTGCCTTTAATTGAAACTAGCAGTATGTTTTCACACTAAGTGCAAACAGTATTTAGATGCTATTTGCATTAAGTTTATTAAGTGAAAATAGCAGGATTTTCTTTGTACTAAGTGCGTATAGTAATTAGGTGCAATTTGCATTAAGTGCAGTGCATTCAACTTTGCACAAAGTGCAAATAGTAATTAGATCTTATTTGCATTAAATGCATGAAGTGAAAATAATTGTATTTTCTTTACACTAGGTGCAATTAGATGCTATTTGCATAAAATTAATTTAGTATTTTCTTTGCACTAAGCACAAATAGTAATAAGATGCTATTTGCAATAAGTGAATTAAGTAAAGATAGCAGTATTTTCTTTACATGAAGTGCAAATAGTACTTGGATGCTATTTGCATTAAGTTCATTAAATGAAAATAGCAGTATCTTCTTAATTAGATATTTTTTTGCATTAGGAACAGTTAAGTGAAAATAGCAGTATTTTATTTAGACCATGTACAAATAGTAATTATACCACATCCAATTTCAATCATAGGCCTATTAAATAACCGTTAGACATTTTATTTCACTTTTCAAGTAATTTCTATATTTTATTTTAAAATAAATGCCTCTCTGAGCTGATATGCAATGAAGGAGCAAACAAGGTGGTCTATCTGCACTCGTGAAACATAAGTTATAAACATAGAGCTGATATGGAAGTGTTTTCAAACTGCTTGGTCATCCACAAGAGCAGAAGAGAGAGCAATTTTGTTGTCATATCACCTTAAATATGTGTATAAATCATCCCTTACATGCTGACACAATTCAAATGTCACATTCGACCAACAGAAAAAAGCAATCATTTGAGTCCCTTCCTGAGAAGAGAAAAGCTGACAAATAGAGCTGAGCAGGCTTTTGCTCAATGACTTGTGAAGTGAGAAATCCTAAACAGATAAGCGAGCAGTATAACTCTCATACAGAGACAGCGCGGGTTATGAGCATTGTGAATTAATTCCCCTCAGAAGTGAAGGAGTGTATAATATATACCGCGCTTGTCTGACGTAAGCTGAACACAGGAGCTTGTGCTGAAACTCTTACTTTTTGCACCCAAGCACTTAAAAAAGTTCCAAGAGCCATTGTGTGCTTCCTGATGTGGCAAAATATGTATTGCCAACTGGGAGATACTGTATGTTTGAGGCTTAGGGCTTTCATTAGTTGAGACGTTTCTGATGGCAAGTGTCTCAGATGGTTCTGTTCCAGAAACTAGTGAGCGATCTGCCTTCATAGGCAGCACCCTAACTGAAATGAAACCTCATAAGTGACTGACAAGACAGCAACTTTGTGCATCACACAAATAGTGCTCAGTGTTTAAGGTGACATGACTCACAATTGATTTCCTATAGAGTTTACATTAGCATGTCAAATCTCAGCTGTGATCGTTTATATCATCGCAAAATGCAGTTATGTTATTGTATATAACATATCTATAAATAAAGTTAGATTTTACCCACATTCATACAGGACATACACACAAAGGGATACATACTGTACTATATAGCAAATCTCAACTGCTGCATTGTTTATATTGTTGCAAAATAACTGTATACCCATCCAGCTCTAATCTGCTAAATGCAACTATAAGGCATGAAGATATTAAGATATCATAAACATTAAAGCTTCTTTGAAGCTGTTTTGAAACAACGTATATTGTTAATTTAACTGAACTTGAATAATGGCATATGCATAAAAAAAGCATAGTGTGCACAGATATTTTTTTTAATAAATTAGGCTATTTCAATAAGTTTTGTGCACATAATAAAATGCATTTCATGTTTTTGGTCTGAGCTTGTGTGTTGAGATCAGTGTTGTTTTAGTATCATTATAGTTTTTAAGAATATTTTAAAGCAGTTTTTATTTTTGGAATTTTCTGTTTTCACTTTAATTTTAGTTAAAGTTGTAGTAATTTGTTTGTCTTTTTGTCATTTTTAGTAGTTTTTTATATGTCTATATACATGTAGTTTTTATTTTTAAAAAATTTCATTTTTAGTTATTTTAGTGCAAGTTAAACTAAATGAAAATGACAAATGTTGCCTTGGCAACAAGGTGAAATAAGCTTTTTTTTAATTTTGCATTTTATTTTATTCAGTTATTGTTTTTTTTTATTACAAGTAACGTATTTGCAATGATTTTAGTTAACTATAATAAACCTGGTCGTGATCTGCATGCAGGACGTCTGACACACTCATCATCTGTTGTTGTGTTGTGTGTTGTGTTGTCAGCTGGGCTGTCGGGAAATCACACAGGACTGTTTAATGATGTACTTGGAAGGGAAACCTCCAGCCAATCAGTTCCTGTGTCGAGCATATCTGTGCCAGGGTCAGCTCATCTCCTCACGCTCCATTAGCACAGCGGTAAGTCCAAACAGTGTGCTGGGCTCATTAAAGAGCATCAGTCTTTGACCTCTGAACTCTAAACGTGTCAGTTTGAGAATATATAACATGATCTTTATAATGAGAGGAAACTCTGGAAACATAGGATCTCACAGAGACTCTTTTCTCTTGAGACAGTAAACAACCACTTATTCCAACAGTTGGGTTCCGAAGTAAAACTCCATTCATTTTCTCCATAGGGAATTCATTTTTAACGATAACTTATAAACCTTTCAAAGACAGACATTCTGTGAGCTCTGAAGTTGATGCACTCGAGTACACTCAATACACTCTCAAAATACTTCAATGCTAAATAAATCTGTCCCTCACATCTTTAATTTTGTTCCTATTTTTGTTGTTGCTCTGTTTCCAGGAGGACTTGGATAAGGCTGTGATGTACTATCTGAAGGCGATTGAGATTGCCAAAGACAAGTCCAGGTAGAGTAAACTATCCGAACAGAGAAACTGATTCTTCTCTCTCATCTCCTGTCCTGATTAAAATAAGTCTGAAGTGACCCACTTCATCAAGAAAAACAACCAAGAGGAGCATCGTATTGCTCAGAGATGACTCTTTCATAGTTTAGGAGACTCATTGGGGAATTCATGAGAAATGCTTGCGATCTCTGACTTTTGATGATTGCACATTTGACGAATCTGAGCACGCTTTGAGACATTATTGAGATCTCATCTGAAACTCTAGAGGAGACGCATGAGATTAAGGGCTCTGAGAAGTAGAGACTTCAACAGGAGAAACTATTGAGAACTATAACAAAGATCTCATTTGTGATTTTTTTTTACACACATTTTTGTGCAAACCGTGATACATTTTGTCTTTCAGGATTCTTTGATGAATAGAAAGTTCAAAAGAACAGCATTTGAAATAGAAATCTTTTGTAACATTATAAATGTCTTTACCTTCACCTTTGATCAATTTAATGCATCATTGTTGAATAAAAGTATAATTTTTTTCTTTCTTTATTTTGTAAAATATTACTTTCCTCACACTTTTGGTAATGCATCGTTTCCACAAAAATATTGTGCAGCACAACTGTTTTCAACATTGATAATAATCAGAAATGTTTCTTGAGCAGCAAATCAGCATATTAGAATGATTTCTGAAGATCATGTGACACTGAAGACTGGAGTAATGATGCTGAAAATACAGCTTTGATCACATAAATAAATTACATTTTAATACATATTCACATAGAAAACAGCTATTTTAAACTGTAATAATATTTAACAATTTTTTACACTATTTTTGATTAAATAAATACAGCCTCTGTGAGCAGAAGAGACTTCTTTTAGAAACAACAAAATCCAATTTTTTTTATGTGAAATATCATTTTTGTTGTATACATATACAGCTTTAATTTACACCCTCAAACACCTTGTAACAGCCTCTGAAATGGAAATTAAATAGTTTCAGGCTTTAACACGAGTGTCGAGATTTTAAATATTTAAGCAGTATGCCAGATCATCAATCATAAACACTAAGCAACTCCTCGTGGAGTTAACTTTAAAATATGAACACTAGCAAAGTAACAAACTATCAAGGGACGTCCAGTGCACAGGGCTCGGCTGGATGATGTTATATCTACTGTAAACTTGTAATTGTTGTATGATGGATGTGTAATCACTGCTTTACTGCTTCTGTAGTGGCTCTCAGGCTCTGCCAGAGGGAAAACAGCTCAGATACTCGCTGCCGTTCTCTGGTGGATAAATTAGCGACTCCGGAATAGAGTCCTCAACCATCTTTTGTTGCGTTCCTCGCCCATCCTGCAGTAATTGCTTTATATCTCATGGACATTGAGGCCTCCCGTGGCTCTTTGAAAGGCTCATGCGCTCATTACTCATTCACACGCTTTGAGATCTAAGGTCGCTCGCAGTATAAATTGAGATGTAGTGAGAAATCGGATTCTGATCTTCCCAACAGTGATAGCTTGAATAATTAATCCGACTATTTTTATTCCCGTCTCTTTCTGCTTCTCCCCCGCCTTGTTCTTTCTTCATTAGATATCATTTCCTGGTGTTCAACGCCTCGCTGCTGTACCTGCAGTCCGTCAGACGGCTCCTGAGGCCTGGACAGAGACGGCTCCTGGTTTCTTCTCTCACGCAGGTGCTCGAGGCTCTAGAGGAGGTTCAGGATCCTGATCACGCATGGAGGGCTGAGCTAATGCTGTAGGTGGCTTCACGTTTGACGTTTAATTACTGTTTTATGCACACAATGTGAGTGAATATCAGGAAACCAGTCAAGAACGAAGTCCGGGTCATAATTCAGTCCAATGTCATAGAAAAGAAAAATGCAATCATAATTTACATAAAGAAAATGAAGCATGTTTTTTGATAATTTGATAATATATCAAATCTTCTCCCCTCCAATTCTCATTTCTGATTATGCAAATAAAGTATTTCCATGCATTCGGTTTATACAGTTTTAACATAAACGAATAAACTCAGTCATACATAAATGCAACAGGTCAGATTTCTGTAATAGTACTAAATACATAATAACCAGCTTTATATATGTATCATCAGTAAATCCGATTTGTTTCAATCTCATTGCTTGTTCCACAGCTAGACATGTTTAACCATGTTCACACTTTTAAACTAAATAAATGTAGTTGTTTTCACAATGACCAGATTTATATGAAAGTTTACTTAAAGCCTTTATGTATAATGCATTATAAATGGTTATTACAGGCTATAATGCATTATAATTATTCATAATGTGCATTGTAATACATTGTATCTTGTCGTAAATAATTATAACCGAATTTAAAATGCATGGTGTAACAATGAATGTATAATGAATTAACCGTGGTTACAGTTATTCATGAGATTGTACAAAGCAATATAAGGTGCATCACAAGGCATAATTCATGCATTAAAACTACTTTTATAATGCATTATACATAAAGGCTTTAAGTAAAGTGTTACCAAAGTTTCTTTTCCACCACAGAATGAAAAAAAAAATGTATAGATAATTGCGACTTTTTTTTTTGTATCTCAGAATTGCAAGCTTACATCTCACAATCCTGAAGAAACAAGAATTGTGGTTTATAATGTCAGAATTGCAGGATATTGACTCACAATTAAAAATTCCAAATTTTGGGAGGAAACAGTCAGATCACGTTTCATGCAATTCTGAGAAAAAAAGTGAGAATTGTGAGATGTAAATTCACAATTGCAAGAAAAAGTCAGAATTGTGAGATAAGAAGTCGAAATTATCTTTTCGTTTTTTTTATTCAGTGGCAGAAACGGTCTTCCATTAGATTTATGCTGATTCTAAGCAATTTAAATAAATGCATTTTGAATTAATTAATTATGCAAATAGTTAATAATAAACTATGCCATTAAATCTGACCAGTTTCATTTATGAATGACTGACAAATATGCATCATAATAAGTTGAATAGTTTGTTTATGTTAACTATGTTTAATCCAAATGCATGGAAATTTTATATGCAGTGCAAATACATAAATATTAAATTTTAGTCTAAGTATTTTGTATATATTATGGTAGTTTTAGTTTCACTTAAAAATGTAGATTTAAAAAAAAAAGGGTTACGGTAGAGAATTTAACTCTAAAAAGTTTTTCTTTATGCATAGTTCATATGAGATTCATATGTAAACTTATGATATGATACGGTAGCAAATGCAATCAGTGGTACAAAGATAAGAAACTCAATAATCAGGACTAGTAAGCAGCCTTTAGATGCTCTTTTGACGCCGCCGTGACCTTTGAAGCGCTGAATTGACGGCACAGATCTCCAGTGATCCTGATCCTGCAGCTCACAGATACGCTGCACCTTCACTTCTGTCAGGGTTCAGCCTGTTTTACGCCACTTATTCTGAGAAAATTGTTTAGAGATGGATTTTAAAGGTCATAATAAATCTTTACGATGTGATCAAACTCCTTTATGGCTGTTTTATTGTTGTAGGCATGTAATCCTGGTGCACAAAAGAAACTCATCCCTAATATAAGTTATAAGAGCCTTGTCATTGATCTCAAATCGAATCTGGGTCTTTGCCTTGACTCTACTGTCTGTTGTGGAAGAGGTTGCATTGGAACTTCAAATGCATGCTGTAAAACACCAGAGTGAAGGCTCATATTTCATGTTGTTTTCATCTCGTGTTTCTCTTCAGACACCTTGTTGAATGTCTTCTCGATGCTGGGAAGAAGAAGGAAGCAGCTGCTATGGCCAAGGTCACCTCCGATTTTATACAGTCACATAAACCAGAGCTTTATCCCCGGCTTTTCTCCATACAGGTAAATCTTTCTCTTTTGTATTGCGTGTCACTTGCGTTATTAATCCTGCTCAAGCAGCTGCAGCCATCCTCATTCACTCAGGCTCTATTTCACCAAAATATATTGTGTCTTTTCTAACCTTCTCCACACAACTGACATGTTTTTGGCTCATTTTATTTAGTTGCTCTTAATTAATGCACACCCATAATAAAGGCATGTTATTCTAGTTATCCAGTATGTTTTAGTCTTGCAGTAGTGATGCATTGCATGTGTGTTTCCTCCTTACACGCAATGAAATATTTGTACATATATTTCCATGTATGAAATATAGCATTATATAAAGTAAAACATATACGAAACCTATTCGAAATTTGGAGCAATTTCATATATTAATAATTATATCCAGCCCATACAAATATGCATGGTTATAAATGCGTAATACATTTTTGGACATATACTGTATGTCATGTACATGTACAGTATATCCTAAAACCCGTCAATACATGTTGATATTACATAAGTAAATATAAAAGATAGACATGTGTTTACAAATGTTTTTTTGTATATATGTTGTTGTAAAGTGAAATAAATAAAGTTGCATACATAAATAAAATATATATTGTTGACATACATGATTGCTACTTATAATACCATAAATCTTCATATCATCAGAAATCATCATATTGATATTACATATGTACATATACAAATTGTACGATGGAAATTTTATAAACTTCATTTACCCAGTGTTATTTTAGTGTCATTGAGATACTATTATTATTATTAGTTTTTATGAATATTTTGAATCAATTTTTATTTTTTAAAATTAGTTTTGCCTTATTATGTCTATACAGTTTTTATTCATTTTTATTTCAGTTTTAGTCATCTTAGTACATCAAGTTAAACTAGATTAAAATGAGAAATGTTGCCTTGGCAACTAGCTGAAATAAACTTTTTTTTTTTTTTGTGATTTATTTTTATATATATTTATATAATTTAAAAAATATTTTTTATATATACATTTCAAATAACAACATTTATTTTTTTAGTTAACTATTATAACCCTGCTACCCAGAGAATGCATACAGTATGTGGAAATTATATTCTATTTTTAAGTCTACTCTTAAAACTTATTTCTTCTCCTTGGCATTTAATATTTTTTGACTTGCTGTGCAATGATCCTTTATTTTAGTGAACCTCATCGATTTTACAGTGTGTGTTTTATAGTTTGCGTTTTATTGTTTATAAACTTGTTGACTTGTTTTGTTTTGCATACTCTGTGCAGCGCTTTGGTCGACTTAGATTGTTTTAAATGTGCTATATAAATAAACATTGTATTGTATTGTAATTATATATCGCCTTATAAGTAACATATATGGCACTATCACTGTTGATATAGAGCAATATATGTCATATATTACATGAAAGCGTCTGCTAAATGAATGAATGTAAATATAGTTATATGTTTCCTCCACAGGTTCGACACAACCTCATGGATGTCTCTGAAATGCTGAATGATGGAAACCCTAAGTTGCTTGTGATGTACAAGATCCAAAAGCTTAAACAGTAAGGAAGATATTGCTCACATTAACAGTGATTTTATCACTTGTGTTCAAATACAGCTGCATTTTGTCGCTGTACCTTTATTTGAATCGCTACTGTTATCACATCTTAACTTCTCCAGTAAAAACAACACATTTTGTGTTATGTTGTGTAGCCTACGCTGTAAATAAACAGTATTTTCTTGCTCCATCAAGCCCTATTTAAAGCTGCTGTGTGTCAGTAGTGGAAACAAGCCGAATTGAAAAAATGGTGATTGTTTCCAAACAGGTTTCTTAAAAAAAAAAAAACTCGCCCAGTCGGCCACAGTTTGGACAAACAGGTGTCCTGTTCACATGCCCAGTTGCTCAAACAAACAGATCAGTGTTTTGAAAGTGCTTTCACACATACAATCTTTTCTAGAAAATTGCCTTGTCTTTTTTCTGTTGTGCTCTATTGTAATGCTATCGTTTTCACATCCGTGTGGATGAAGAAAATGGTTTGAAGATAATTTCTGATGACTGTCATCAGTGTTTATGGGTGTGTTGGTGCTGATCTGTGAATAGGATCTTAATGGTTAAAAGATGGATAGTTGTTGCTTTTTTGAACATAGATGTTGTGCATTTATCTGAAAAGTCAGTCTGGCGATTTTACGGTAAATTATTGTGTTTAATGTACGAAAGTGGCTAGAGTCTCAGTGTTTGACTCTTAAAGTGACTCTGAACATTAAGATAGATGAGTTGCAATGAATTATTTTTAAGATTCAAAAATGACACGCAGCTGCTTTTAGACTTTTTTGCAGAAATGGTCATTTTAAATGTTTTATATTCATCTTCAAAGGCCAAACTGCATTAACACACGGTGCTAGGCTCACTGCAAAAAATAAAAAATAAAAATAAATAAATAAAATAAAATCTTACTCAGTATTTTCATGTTTTCCAGTACAGTACAAATATCTAGGCAAGGCAAGGCAAGTTTATTTATATAGCACATTTCATACACAATGGTAATTCAAAGTGCTTTACATAAAAGGAAGTAAAATAATCATAAAAAAATAATCACAACAATAAAACAAGGAATTTAAAAACTTTTAAAATTATTTAAAAATGGATTCATCTAAACATTGTTAAATCAAGATACATTTACTTGAGAAGCAAAATTAATTAAGATATTAAGTCTTGTTTTCTAAAAAAAATTAATAAATTAAGTGACTTTAAGCTTAAAAAAAAAACAAATCTGCCGATGGGTCAGAATAACAAACTTGTTTTCCTTTTAAAACTTAATATCTTAAACATCTTTGCTTTTCCAGTAAATGTTGATTTAACAATGTTTAGATATTTGTACTTGAAAATAAGACATTTTTTGCTGTGCTTTAGATGTGCTGGTTCTCTCGGTCTGTTATCAGATCATTTATTTAAAAGCATTAGATAAGAATTCAGAGAAATCCTGCCGCTTTATTCCTCAGAGAAGGTTACAGATGCGTATCGAGTCAGTAGAGGTTTTGTCCACCTGTCGAATATAATGCGGTCACAAGAGACAAGAGTGGCATAAAATACACAATATACAGTACACCAGCTCAATTATGTCCAGCAAGGGCTTCTGTGTCTTCTGAGGTGGTAGCAGTAAATCTCACTGGCTATGAATCAAAATGAAAAGAGAGCAGAGCTTTTACGGTCGGTGTAGTTTCGATGAAGGATGGAGGATTTTGCCCCATCATCTGTTCGCAGCAGCTGAAGCAGCATCTTCAGGGTCACTCTGATCCATGTCAGAGAATCTTGTTTATGGGAATGGAAATAGATTCTCTGTAAAACCAGGTTAGACTGTTTTCAGATTTCTACAGCTGTTTTATCCTCCTGAAGCTGCAAGTATATGCATACATTAATATTATTAATGCACATGTCAATGCATGTCAAGCTTCTGCCCTTCTTCCTTTCAGAAATCTTTTAAAACATTTCTTTTCTCTCTCTCTCTGAATATTACTCTACAGCTCTGAACTTTGTGGACGTTTGTTATATTTGTCTAGTTATTGACCTTGGGTTTTGGAAAGGTGCTACAAAAATAAAAATTATTAATGCCGTATCGATGCATACTGTAACTCTACAATTATGGTATTGAAACACACAAAGACCCACTATTCAAGATTTTACTTACTTTTAATTTGAAATTTGCATTGCATTTATGTGTATGCATTTGGCAGATGCTTTTATCCAAAGTTACTTACATTGCAATTACTCTAGACAAACATTTGTGTGTCTTTTTTTATTGCTGAAGTGTGTTGAAATGTATTCTTCTGCATTCTACTGTACGGACGTAAATGTACTTTCCCTTCAGCCTGAGGCTTATTCATTTCACTTTTGGTGTGAAAAGGCTTTTATATTTGCCAAAAATATAACTTTTTTATTTTAAAAACAAACAAGCAAGCCCTGTCCAGATTTAAAATGTAACACAAAAGTAACGTAACGCATTACTTTCCATAAAAAGTAACTAAGTAACGTAATTAGTTACTTTTTTATGGAGTAACGCAATATGTAATGCATTACTTTTAAAAGTAACTTTCCCCAACACTGATTATAAATGCCAGTCTTATTTAAAGAGAAACTGAAATTGAGCACAAATCCAAATGTTTTGTGTACTTGATGTTAATTGCATTATATACTGTAAGTTGCTTTGCAATATAAATCAAAGCATGTTTCCGGGTTTGTATTTTTTCATGTCAGTGTATGCATTACTTAGAAATCGAACCCATGACTCGGCATTTCTAGCACCATGCTCTACTGTTTGAGACTAAGTGTTTGTGTTTGCATGTTCTTCACAGTGCGGTTGATGTCAGTGAAGCCAAGAGAGATGATGCAGCCACACTGAAGGAGATTTTCCTGCTGTTGACGCAGTCCTCAGAACTCAAAGCATCTGGCCTCCAGGCCTCCAGTCCTCCACCGGACATCCACAGATCCAGTGCTCCACCCAACATCATCTCTGAATCCAGCGGATCCAGTCCTCCACCCTTCACCCAGAGCACCAGCGCACCACCCAGCGTCCTCCACTCGAGTCCATCCTCCTCCTGCAGCTCCAGTGTTTGTCTGGATCACGGCTCCTCCATCCCACTGACCGACAGGTGCGTCCAACACTGCAACGTTACTCAAGGTTTATTTGACTTCAGGATCTTCCTTTGTTTATGGCACATCTGACAAAACTGCACTTGAAAGATTTAAGCACGACAGCAAAGCATGATTTGATACTAGCTATTGCTTGGAAGCATTTAAAATTTAAGTTTAAAATTTATTTATTTATTTTTGAAAATGCATTTAATTGCACAGATGATGTCATTGATATTTTTGGTCCTGCAAAAGAAAGTTTTAAATGCAGAAGATTTTTCAATGTTTTTAAAATAAGTCTCTTATGTTCACCAAAGCTGCATTTATGTGATCAAAAATACAGTAAAAATTGTGAAATATTATTAGAATTTAAAACAGCTGTTTTCTATGTGAATATCTGTTAAACTGTAATCAGAGCACCAGCGCACCACCCAGCGTCCTCCACTCGAGTCCATCCTCCTCCTGCAGCTCCAGTGTTTGTCTGGATCACGGCTCCTCCATCCCACTGACCGACAGGTGCGTCCAACACTGCAACGTTACTCAAGGTTTATTTGACTTCAGGATCTTCCTTTGTTTATGGCACATCTGACAAAACTGCACTTGAAAGATTTAAGCACGACAGCAAAGCATGATTTGATACTAGCTATTGCTTGGAAGCATTTAAAATTTAAGTTTAAAATTTATTTATTTATTTTTGAAAATGCATTTAATTGCACAGATGATGTCATTAATATTTTTGGTCCTGCAAAAGAAAGTTTTAAATGCAGAAGATTTTTCTCTGAAGTCTCTTATGTTCACCAAAGCTGCATTTATGAGTCTTCAGTGTCACATGATCTTCAGAAATCATTCTAATATGCTGATTTGCTGCTCGAGAAACATTTCTGATTATTATCAATGTTGAAAACAGCTGTGCTGCACAATATTTGTGTAGAAACCGTGACACATTTTATTTTTCAGGATTCACAGATGAACAGAAAGTTCATAAGAACAGCATTTATTTGAAACAGAAATCATTATAACGTTATAAATGTCTTTACTGTCACTTTTGGTTAATTTAATGCATCCTTGATAAATAAAAACTTTTGAACAGCAGTGTATATTTGCTAAAACTGCCAAAACCAGAATGCAAGAGACAGTTTTGATGTTAGGGTTTCTCTGTGAGCGTCTACACAGTGGATTTGATGCTTTGTCCATTGATTTCAATGCGGATGCTGCGTTGCAAAGTCTTAAGAGAAGCAGTGCTCAATTATGTGCCCAAAAGTTCAGAAAGTTTTGCTGCATCACACTCTGAGGAATGAGAACTTAAGAGAAGCAACAAAAATCCAATCCTGCATTACTTCAACCGGACCGATTCTTCCCACTCCCTCAAAACACAATGCATTATTCCTATTTATCATCTGTTCCGTTTCTCTAGCATGTACGCACCTAAGCTCATGGTAGACTTATGACCTTTTGTAGCCACAAAGCCAGTAGGAATTGCTTTCAAATATTTGTGTAATTATTATAACCCTCGTGATTTCAGGGTTGAGCTTCTGCTGGATCTGGCTTTCCTCTCTCTGCAGTTACAGCAACATCAAACAGCGTCCGATTGTCTGAAGGAGCTCCGAGCCACAGATGTCACCGTGAGACTCCATGTTTCCTCACGAAGCGCTGCTTTCCTTGCTTACGGTGTTATTTCTGTAACTCAAAGGTCTGGTGTTGTTGTCCTGAAGGTCGCTCAGCGCATAATGACGGAGTGTGTGCAGTGTGAGCTGGAGCTGAACAAACACAGAGAGGGAATGCAGAATTACTCCAGATCCAGTGTGGAGGTGCTGCTTCTGTTATATTCATCTACTGAGCAAACACTCATACCCACAAGACCTCCGTGTTTTATTGTTGTGGACGGTTTAGTTTCAGGCATTGGGAACGTATTGGGAAATAGTGGTTTGAACAGGAGATTAATATTGATTCGTGAACCATATAAACAACCTGGCAATAATCAAGACTTTGGCAGAGATGTGCGCCAACGCTCTGATTTTTCTATCCGCTCCTGTTCAATTTGTTCATTTCTATTTTGCATTTCATGTATTCATTTCTGTAGCACATTTTAAACAACTCATGTCAGCCAATGTGCTTGACATACAGTATATTAAATATAGTAAAAACCATATGCATGTGTAAAAACAGTAAACGATATACATAAATATGTGCTAAAAAAGAAACAATTCGCCAACTTAATTCAATATATCTTGCTTAATTAATATCTTACATAGTTGTGCTTCTCAATGAAATTAAGCATGTTTTAAATTTGTTTAGATATTTATACCGGAAAACAAGACAAAAATAGGGATTTAAAATAGTTATTTAAAGAAATAGATTATAGAATATTCTATAGAATTATAATAGAATAAAGTAAATAAATAGTTACTTCGTTTTTTAGAAATAACATTTCCATGTAGTTTTAATTCATTTTTGTTTTTAGTAATTTTAGTACTTTAACTTGCAGCGTTTATGTTTTTCATCTAATGTTTATATTTTTTCAGCTTTGTTTCAATTACCAAAAACTATTTTTAACGGTGTATTCGAGCACAATAAATTAACTTCATGATTAAATTATTTTATTAATTAAATTTAATAAAATAATATAATTTAATTTAATTATTTCCATGGTATTAACTACAACAAAGCATTTTAGTACTTAAAATAAATGTTAACCGAAATAAAAATTCAATTTAACAACATTTCTCATTTTCCATTTGTTTAACGTGATTTACTAAAATAACTAAAAAAACAAAATAAAAATGAATAAAAAGCTATACAGACATATTAAAAAACAAAATGTATTAAAAAGGGTTTTAACTCAAAAGAAAAGGGAACATATAGAAATAAAAAATTATCCAAACTATTAATAAAAATTGTAATAGTATTTCAATGATACTAAAATAATGCTGGCTGCTTCTCAAGTTTTCATAAATATCACATTAGAAGCCAAAGTTAGATGATAATCTTAAATGAGTGTTAAATAAGCGACTGTTGATAAAAAAGGCCAACAGTGCTGAGTGCAGATGAAGATCTGTTTCATATGCATGTCTAATAAAATATGAGAAGTATCAGTGTTGAGTACAGGTGTTGTTTCTCGCAGCTGCGGTCGAGTGTTATCATGCGGTTGGATGCAGTGCTGCAGACGGCGCTGGAGCAAGCAGATGCTCGGGCGACTCAAGCGGTGTGTGTGTGTCAGTGGAACGCATGTCTGCCGCTTCTCCAACACAACCTCCGAAAGAGAGTCCAGAAACCCCTGCTCACCCTCGCTCGAGCGCTGCAGCACACACACAGGTCTGAAACATGCTCCTTTACACTTGATACAGTTTACTTTGGGAATCTGAGTTCAGTCTTATTTAGGTCTACTTTTGGATAGCAGAGAAAATGTGCTCCTCCCTTATGTCACATTTAGTCACTGTGTGGAACATAAAAAGAGACGTTTAGCAGATTGTAAAACATATTCGTCCAGTGAAAGCAGACAGTGACCAGAGGTGCCAAACCAGACAAAAACATCACCTTAAAAAAAAAAAAAAAAATTGTTCTTATGCATTATATTCTACATCTTCTGAAGTCATGCAATGCTTTTTTGTCACACTTAAATATCAGTCGCTATCACTGATGATCTTCTCCTCGCCACTAAACCTTCTGCTAAATGAGCCCTTTTGTGTTGCATGTGGGAAGTAAACTTTGAGTGTTGAGTGACAAAAATAGGGATTAAGATTTTTTTTATTGCTTTTTAATTTTTTGCACAATGACTAATATGACCCATATTCTTTTAGTATTCTATTTTTTTTTTTTAAATGCAACTTTTTATCTCACAATTCTGACTTTTTTTCTCAGAATTGCATGATATAAACTTGCAATTCTGTCTTTTTCTCAGAATTGTGAGTTATAAAGTCCAATTCTAATTTTTTACAGTTGCAAGCTTATATCACAATTCTGACTCGCAGTTGCGTGTTATGAAGTCAGAATTGTGAGATATAAACTCGCAACTCTGAGAAATAAAGTCAGAATTGTGAAATAAATTCACAGTTATTTATTTTTATTTTTTTATTCAGTTGCAATAACAAGCTTCAATAATTAAAATACTATTTTAGGATTTATTCATATATCATTGGTTTTCTTTTTGAAAACTGATTTTCTGAATTTCTTTTTTATTTATTATTCATATTTTTTGAGACCCAAAAAAATCACTTTAGAAGTCCTAAAATTAGTCACATGCACTATATTCTACATCTTATGAAGTCATGCAATGCTTTTTTTTTGAGAAACACATTTAAATATCAGTCGCTATCACTGATTATCTTCCCCTTGCCACTAAAACTTCTGCTAAATGTGTCTACTTTTGTGTTGCATGTGAGAAGTGTGGAATATTATGTGTAGAATATTTGTATAATTTTTTTTTTTTTTGTGGTGTAAGGACAAAACATTCCTATATTCCTAAATTATTTTAGTATTATTTATTGTGGAAGCCCGTTTCCTCCACTGAATAAAAAAGTTAAAAAAAGGTAATTGCGTCTTTTTATCTCACAATTCTGTCTTCTTTTCTCAGAACTGTGAAATATAAACTCGCAGTTGCGTGTTATGAAGTCCAAATCTGAGGAAAAAAGTCTATTTTCTTACAATTCCAAGCTTATATCTCACAATTCTGACTTTAAAAATTGGAATTGCGTGTTATGACGTCAGAATTGTGAGATTTAAACTCGCTTTTTAAAAATGTTTCAAAGACAAAAAGATCACTTTAAAAGTCCTAAAATTAGTCTCACGTACTATAGTCAAGCATGAAGTCATGTGTGAGGAACAGACTGAAATTTAAGTCCCAAGCAACATGTTTGTGCAACATTGACACTGTTATTGAACTGAATTGAATCAACATTGAACTGAGTTTAGCTGAATAACGACACTTAGCTAAGCTGAACTGATGAACATTACAGTTAATGAATTGAACAGAATCAACACTGAACTGAACTGAGCTGAATAACGACACTATTGTCTTCCTTAGAGCTGCCTTACAGCAGAATTTGAATTTGTCTGATATATTTGAAGACGTTTGCAACATTGATTCCGTTATTTTCCTGTTTATTACTGAGAAGCTGTTTTGAATCTGTAAGCCTCATGAAGCCGTGGTTTACAGTGAATTTATAACAGCTAAGGGGGTTTAACTCCGCTTCGCTTCGTGCCTAACAACACCCCTTAACTGTTATAAATTCACTGTAAACCACGGCTTCACGGGCTTATTGCTTTAGTATACAACACTATAAAATGTGACTTGATTTAAAGTCGTGGTTGTTTAAACTGCGTGTTTGTGCACAGTTTGCTGCTGGATGTGTTGTGTCGGGTTCACGCTGAACTGGCTGCTATAGACGAGGAGGATGAAAAGCTGGAATCTGCCATGAAGCATCTTCAGAAAGCCCTTGAGCTGGATCCTCACTCCCAGCACCTGTCCTCCTCCTTACACCTCCTCCAGCTGCGCTCCTCTGTCCACAGCGCTCCCACACGACCGGAGGAGCGCGCCGCCAGACTCATCCAGCAGGTGCTTCACTCACTCAATGAGCGGCTCTCCTTAAGTGTTCACTCACTGCTCTGGTGTGCAAAAGCAGCCAGACAGAGTGCGAAACAAAACATGTCGTTATGTGTTTTTCAGAGTTTCTCAAAATAACTATTTTTAAAATGCAGCGTGAGATGCTTGAAAACAGCAAGATGCGACACAGTGGAAAAAGCCATCTGTCTGATGCAGGTGTACAAAGTCTAAAAATAAAACTTAACAGAGACGTAACAAAAGAATGTGTCCTCCTGTATGAACGACCCATCCTGAAACAAAACCTCATTAGTTTTGTAGCGCTCTGCATTCTGAGACATCACTTTGATGTGCATTTTACAAGCAACGCTGCATTAGACTTTGGACAGAATTGGAAATGCACAACTATTCAAAAGTTTGGGGTCAGTAAGATTTTTTTCTGAAAGATCTTGCAAGGATGCATTAAAGGAATGCTCATATAGTGCTCATCCTGAGGTCATCCAAGATTAGGATGAGTTTGTTTCTTCATCAGGTTTGGAGAAATGTAGCATTGCATCAGTGTCTCAGCAATGGATGCTCTGCAGTGAATGGGTGCCGTCAGAATGAGAGTCCAAACAGCTGATAAAAACATCACAATAATCCACAAGCACTCCATATAAATGCATCATTCATTCATTCATTCATAGGATGGCCTGAGGATGAGCACAGTTTTAGCTAATTTTTATTTTTAAGTGAACTATTCCTTTAAATTGCTCAAAAGTGAGAGTAAAGACATGTATAATTTTCCAAAAGATTTCTATTTCAAATAAATGATGTTCTTTTGAACTTTTGAAAAATCCTGAAAAATAAAATGTAACACGGTTTACACAAAAATATTGTGCAGCACGACTGTTTTCAACATTGATGATAATCAGAAATGTTTCTTGAGCAGCAAATCAGCATATTAGAATGATTTCTGAAGATCATGTGACACTGAAGACTGGAGTATTGATGCTGAAAATACAGCTGCGCATCACAGAAATAAATTACAGTTTAACAGATATTCACATAGAATACAGCTGTTTTATATTGTAAAAATATTTCACAATTTTTTCTGTATTTTTCATCAAATAAATGCACCCTTGTCGAGCAGAAGAGACTTCTTTTTTAAAAACATTTGAGAAAACTTACCAACCCCAAATGTTTAAATTTTGCATCTGAAGTCCTCACATTTGATGTCTTAACACATTGTTCAGATGGGCCAGTGTCTGGGTTCAGTATCAGAGCACTGGTGTTCTGTATGTACGGTATTGATTATGTGATGTGATCTATACAGGCGAAAGAGGGAAGCGGCCGCGAGGCTTTGAGAAAGCGACGGCCGCTGCTGGTTAGTGCTGGAGTCTCTCTGGCACCTGATGCTTTCCAAACCGTCCTGGATGCTGATGGTAAAGTCAAAGGTTTGTGCATATTTTAATCTCACTTGTAGGACTCTATGCTAATACTCAACTGTCTTGATTAGTAATACAATTACAACTGTATGTTCGGCTTTCTTTCTATAGGTCATAATTGTAATTGTTAATTCCCATCGCAGCATCAACACACTGAAATGTAGAACAGATTTGATGGTGTTTAATCTGTGCAGCTCTCAAACATCAGACGCATGTTAGAAATCATTATATATTTTAGTTTTTTGCAAACATTATACTTTAGATATTTGCGCTTGCATGCAGAATCTTACATAGGATGATTTGCACAGTGAATTCCAAATGGCTTTCTATCTTAATAAATTATGATTGTTTGCTTCTTTCTTATATATTGTATATATTTGACCTATATAGTCGTCTTTTTTCACCAATGATTAATACCTGAGTTTACTTAACATGATTCTGCTGCTGCTGTGCTAAGACTGACGTCTTCTTCAGGAAATATAAATCTAGTGTTTTCATTTTGTATGAACTGTTTAATGTTGCATGATTACAGCTGGGCAGAATAATACAGTATATCATGCAACAGCAGAAAGAGAGATTTTAGCAGTAGATATATACAACCGTTCGAAGGTTTTATTCATCAAGGATGCATTAAATTGATTAAGCGTGACGGTCAAGACATTTATGATGTTACAAAAGATTTCTGTTTGAAATAAATGCTGTTCTTTTGAACTTTCTATTCATCTGTGAATACTTGAAAGTTTATTTCTTGAAACCATGTGATTCAATATGATTTCGGTCTAAATTATTGATTGTACAGTTAAAATCTCCAGCTAAAAAAAGAAAATCTGAATCACATCCTACCAATGTACTAGCCAATTTTTCTAAAAACAACATTCTTTCTTTTGCAAAAACAGGAGCAAATTGTTACGGGGCAAACAAGACGTGAGACGTACGGATCCATTTGCAAGCTTTATTAAGGGCGTGGTCAAAACAGGCGAGGGTCAGGCAATGGCAAACAGGTATATAGAAGACAAAACAAGAGCAGTCCAGTAAACAATCGAGGGTCAGTCGATGGCGAACATAATCCAACGGGGCGAGACTAGAGGGATAATCCAGGTACAAAGCAAAGGTCCAGGCAGGGGCAAACAGTATCCGAACAGGGCAAGACGAGAGAGGTACAAATCAGCATATTAGAATGATTTCTGAAGATCATGTGACACTGAAGACTGGAGTAATGATGCTGGAAATACAGCTTTGATCACAGAAATAAATTACAGTTTAACAGATACTCACATAGAAAACAGCTGTTTTACATTCTAATAATATTTCGAATTTTTGACTATATTTTTGATCAAATAAACACTGCCCTGGTGAGCAGAAGACACTTCTTTCAAAAATGTTAAAATTTTAAATACTATTGTACAACTGAGACTGATAAGAAAACAAGGAGTGATGTGCAAATACTCAAACGAGTAAAGGTGAGCAAATTCTTGTTAGTAAGGGTGTTTTTTTGGCAGAGCATGAAGCAGTTTAGTTGTTTGGCGAATTAATAGAGCAGTATTTTACTTCAAGGTTGTTTTATATGCCAACTATCTTTTCATAGACTTTCCAGCAAAAATAACTATCATGGTAATATAATGTTGTTGTGGTTATATGAATTTAGTCATACTGTGAAATAAGTATCTTCTTCATCATCCTCACACTGATATGATGTTGCTGTCAGCAGCGCCTGAAGCTCATGATGAACTTGATATTGATTTAGTCATTTTAAACTCTACTAGAGGCGTCAGGCCTGAAGGCAGTGCATGCAGTTCCACTGATGATCAAGATTGAGCTGATTTTGTTTCTCTAGATGATGGAGCTGGAGATCACGTGGAGCTACTCGCTGCTAAAGCCCAACATCACAGCAGCTGTGTGCAGAAGGTCAAAGGTCATTTGGATGGACTTGACAAGAGCTCAGATGACAAAGAAAGGTGTGCGTTTATGCTTTATGTTGCACATTTATAATACGCGTTATTTTCAATGCCGGTTAAAAGTTTGGAATAATGAAGATTTTTAAAATGTTTTTGAAAAAAGTGTCTTCTGCTCACCAAGGCTGCATTTATTTGATTAAAAATACAGTAAAAATTGTGAAATATTATTACAATAATAGCAGTTTTCTGTGTGAATTTATTTCTGTGATGCGCAGCTGTATTTTCAGCATCATTACTCCAGTCTTCAGTGTCACATGATCTTCAGAAATCATTCTAATATGCTGATTTGCTGCTCAAGAAACATTTCTGATTATTATCAATGTTGAAAACAGTCGTGCTGCACAATATTTTTGTGGAAACCGTGATGCATTTTATTTTTCAGGATTCACAGATGAACAGAAAGTTCAGAAGAACAGCGTTTATTTGAAATAGAAATCTTTTGTAGCATTATAAATGTCACTTTTGATCAATTTAAGGTGTCTTTGATCAATTAAAGTGTTAATTATTTTTTATTCTACTTAGACTTTATTACAGTTTCCACAGAAATATTGTGCGGCACAACTGTTTTCAACATTGATAATAATCAGAAATGTTTCTTGAGCAGCAAATCAGTATATTAGAATGATTTCTGAAGATCATGTGACACTGAAGACTGGAGTAATGATGCTGAAAATACAGCTTTGATCACAGAAATAAATTATATTTTAACAGATATTCACATAGAAAACAGTTATTTTGAATTGTAATAATATTTCAGAATTTTTACTGTATTGGTGAGCAGAAGAGACTTCTTTCAAAAACATTATACACTCGTAATTATGAGTTTATTTCTCAATGTTAACCTTACGTTTGGCATGATGAAATCACTCTCACAAATCAACATAGTTCTTATTTCTAAAAACTGCTCATTTTTACTCATTCCCCAAAGCCATGTGTACTGTATGTGTTCATTAAAATAAAGCAGGCTATGAATTCCCTCCATCAGCTTCACCCTCGAGTTCATCATTGAACATTTCTCAAGGCCAGGAACATACAGGCCCACCAGGACTTCATTATGATGGAAAAAAACGTTATTCTTCTCTATTTTCTTCCACAAGGAAGGAACATGCGCATAAACCCAGCAAAGCTGAAGGAGGCATTCGTTATTTCGTGTGACTGAGCTGAAGACGCCGAGGGAAACGCAGACTGAAATGTTTGCTCTCGTGTTCATTCTGTGATGTTTGTGTCTCTGTCAGGGTGAGATTATGGGGTTCGCTGGCCAAGACCGCCCGGAAACAGGAGCTTTTTGACGTGTGCCAGGCGGCCTGTCGCTTCTGTCTGCTTTATGACGATGGACGATGGAAAAACACCAGTAAGTGAGTCCTGCGAGAGCCAGGAATAATGAAATTATGTAGAGCTGCTGCATGTGCTGGAAAAGGCACATTTTTCAAAATAAGTTTACAGCTGATGTGTGTAATGTTAAAATAATTTCAGGTTCCAATGTTCAGACGCACTACAGGGACTGTAAGTCGTTCGTTGGTTGATTTCCCTGAAGACTGAAACACTGCGACGCATGTTTGAGCGTCTCGAGCAAACTCTCATCACCATCATTGACTGAGTTTGACAAGATCATTATTTTTGCAGTTTGGTTTGGTGGCACTAATGGCATACGCTGAAAAAAAACATTGCAGAAACACTATGAAATTGCAAGTAAATTCCTGCAAGTTAATTGCGACTTTTTATCTGACAATTCTGACTTTTTTCTCACAATTCTGAGAAAGAATAAATCTCAATTGCAGGATATAAACTCAGAGCAAAGATACAAATAAACAATTCTTGGGAAAAGAAGTCATAATGAAATGAAATATAAACTCAAAATACTGACTTTTTTCATCTTGCCATTCTTTTTTTGTTGTTGTTGTTTTGTTTGTTTGTTTCTGACATGGAATTAGAAATGTAAAAGGTAATTGTTACATTTTATTTCACAATTCTGACTGATTGCGAAAAATTGTGAGTTCATATTTCGAAATTCTACATTTATATCTCGCCGTTCTGAAATTCTATCTTGTAATTGTGATTTTTGTTTTTTTTGCTCATAATTTTATATCTTGCAAGGAAAAAAATCAGAATTGTGAGATAAAAAGTTGCAATTAACTTTTTTTTTTAAATGGTTATCCATAAGTAACATATTACATTAAACTGAAATTTGAAAGTTTAAAAAAATTAAATAGTTTTTTTTTTTT
>NW_015624586.1:462758-466589 GCF_001515625.1 Sinocyclocheilus rhinocerous | reverse complement strand
AAAATAAAATTTTTTTTTTTTTTTTTTTTTTTTTTTTTTTTTTTTAGAAAATATACTCCAATAATCTTTATTTACAACCTCAATAAAAACCTTTTAAATAATATTTATAAAATACATTTATATATCATATACATTTAAATATTTACAATTACATTTGTATTAAAAGTTTTAATTTTAGTGCAAACTTATTTATAATCTGATTCTAGAAAGCTAGAAAGCATTTTCCCTAGATATTAGAATCAATCAACTTCAGCTTACAAAGGATTTTGGTATGTTTTTACTTCATGTTTGCTGGTTTTATTGATTATCTTTAAAGATTTATTTAGCCTTTCAGTTCAAGCTTTTCTTCGAAGTCTAGGCTGAAAAGTACAGATAAGTGGAGGTCAGATGATGAAGTCCTCTCAATGATTCTGTCTATTTACATAAATGTCTCAAGCTGCTAGATGCTGCATTCAAATCATGTCAAATGATTACACCATATGTAAATATTTTTTCTGAATTGGGAATGTTTGAATTAAGGAATCATGACAGAACAAACTAGTATTGATCATAATCTGTGGTCATTAAGAATATTGACTATACAATTTAGTTTGAAAGCATTTTGTGTGCTGCTGATGTTGAAATATGGCTCATTTAGCCGGTTTGTGAGACTACAGGCGTGTGTGACAGCCGTATTTCCGTCTGTGAGATGAGTTCTGCTGACTGAATCCTGTGTGATTGCAGGTGAACCCAAGAACAGAGCGAGTCCAGATCAGAGGAACCAGAGCGAGCCCAACACACAGAGCGATCTGCTGCGTCTGCTCGCCGAGGTCCATTTCATCAGCGCTGAGGTACAAACACATTCTTTCTGATCAAACATAGTGTCAAGCATGATTTTTTCCCCCCAAACTAGTTCAGAAAAATCACAGATGATCCCATTGCAACAAACAATGCTATACTATACTGAGGTTAAGGTTAGGCTTATGGGTTAGTATTTGTATATGCATTCAACTCTGTGATTGACATGAGAAAAGAAACCTTTAGAAACGGGTTTGCACTTCAGTACTTCGGAGGAAAAATCCTGTGTAAATTATACAATATACTGTACATCATGATGACTGCTTCAGAGGTTATAATACAGATCTCATTATCATAATGCACATTATATTATATTATGTTATATTATATTATATTGTATTATAAATGGCTGTCATGGCAGAGCAACAGTTTGAAGAGAATTGTCTGGAGACTGTTAGTTAAAGTTAGTTAAGGCAAAACTCTACAGCTAAATATACTGAAAAAATATTAGTTTAGGATTTCTCTAATTCAGCATTTATGGAAATTTTCACCAAAAAAACAAAAAAAAGTTGCTAGTAAATTTCTGAAATAATTACAAAGGAAGTGCAAGAAACACATTGAATTAAACTTGAAATTTTAAAGTAGAAAAACTATAATAAAGTATACTCTAGTAGTCTTATATTTACAACTTTGAAAATATATATATTTTTTACAGTGTAGGATACAAAATAACTAATAGATATCATCATACTTTTCCCAGCTGATTATTCATAGTTATTTTGTAATACAAGTTTTATAAAATATTGTTTAAATATGCAAATGAGGCATTGCCGTTAAATATGCACTAATTTGCATACATTTCCAGAACAACAATCTGAACATTGGATAAAGCCAGATTCAAAATCCTTGTCTGATTTTGTTGTCATATTAGAGTTAAAGGGGTTTTTTTCAGAGGAGATTTTGGATTTCTCTTTTTATCACTCCATAAATCAGAAAATACTGTCAACAGACAGAAAAAAACACATTTTCACCATGTTTTTATGAATAAAATGTTAAATATAAATCAGTGTGAATGACATATGAACAAACCCCTCAATAAAAACCTTCAGAATAAAGCTAGGAATAAAACAGTAGATGTGTATGTAAGTGCTTGTGAAGTGGGGAAAAAACTCATAGCCTTTAAAGATATAGATTGGAATTAAAATCTACAAATGCAAATAGTTAAATGCAATAAAATAAAAACTTAAATGTGCATTTTGGATGCTTTCTTTCCACTAGTCTGACATGTTATTCAGGTAAAATAGATGAAAATCTCAAAACTAGTGCATGAAAAACATGTAGTGTCTCGCCTTAAACCGGAAGTAGATTGGTCCCTCTAAGCGAGATCCCAATTTCGTCGGTCATCCGACGTGACGTCGAGAGTGACCGACTGAAAGGGAACTGTGGATTATAGAGATTTGGGCACAGTGCATTGAGAAGCGATGACCTTGACAAAAGCAGAGCCTGTCGGAGCAGCTTCTCTTTGATAGCGCAGCACTTTGTTCTCGCCGAACATGTTTCCTCTCTTTTTGGAGGGTTGATTTTTCAAAAGACGTGCTTTTAATTTGATGCATGTGTCATCTGGGGGAAGAGAAAGGTTTCCCTCATGGACCGGAGCGGCTTTGATCCTCAGTCATCCTGTGTTACTGTATGAGCCGTTCAATCCCATCAGCCCCGTCTGCACAGACGACACCGACTATAGACTGTTATTTCATTAACCCTTTAAAGCTACTGATTCATATGTGATACACAGGCTCTAAATGATCAAACTCTGCTGTTAAACCTGTCTCACACTCAATCTCCTGCATGTTTTCTGTCGTCTGATTGATAGTTTAGAGTGTTTTATCCAGTAAAAGCTCTTTTAGTGTAATTGTACAAGCGTCCAGCTTCAGCTGGAGCTTCTCGTGTCAAATCTTGACTGATTTTGATCAAGTAAAGGTCAGAATAACTGCAGTAATATCTCCAGATGAACACTTACTGGACTGAAGCAGCTCAGCTTTACTTGATTCTCCATCAATCATGTTTTAGAGTCTCAAATCTGATCCTCAGGATCTTTTGAGGAGAGTTTGTTTCCAGAAGCTTTACTTTCACTGTTCCTCAGCGGAGGAATGATCTTCACAAGCCTCCAGAACATCTCACATCTTCTGAGGAGCCTTTATTTCTTCAGCTCTCAATCACTGCATTATATGTTTGGAGCATTTCAATCTCATCTTATTTTTAGACATATTATTGTAGATATAGAGCGATGACTGATATTTAGATCATTTTATATCAGTATCTGCTGCACTGTTATAAAGATCTCATTGATTTACATTACAAGCAGCAGCAGAATTTCATCATATAAATATCAGCATCTGCAGCAAATTACATATTTTTGCTCAGTTTGAGTCTCTCAATAAAATTTAGCTGTTTTTCCTTTATATTCTCACCATATCAGACTATATGTGCTATAAAATACTGATGGATCAAATGATACAAAACAAAAAACACATGCAACCTTTTTTTTTTGTCTAAAGGTTCAATAGACTTTTTTAAATGCCATTTCAAAATATGTAATTTTTCGGACTATTATTTCATGCATGTGCCTGTATGAATTTGTTGTTAAAGACTTGTAGAGACTTCTAAGTGCATAACACAAAATTTCTGAAGTAAAAACAAGTTCTCATTAAAACTGGCGTCCCATAAAGCACAGTATTGTGTTGTCTAGGTAACCGTCCTTAAACTCCGCTCTGAGGGGGTGGAACTAAACGGCTCTGCTGTAGCACCTGATGAGAAACGGACACGCCCACCTGAAGACGACGCCCACTGGAACCTGTACAGGTGAATTTCATCATAGATATACTGCTTTTTGTAAATGTTTTAAAATATATTTTATTTTTATATTTTCTGTTTTCACTTTAATTTTATTTTTTTATTTTTTTTTATTTTTTTTATATATGTATTTATTTATTTTTAAATCTAGTTTTTGTTTATTTAGATTAACTTATTTTATTACTTTTATATTACTTATTTTAT
>NW_015624586.1:458020-460912 GCF_001515625.1 Sinocyclocheilus rhinocerous | reverse complement strand
TGTGTGTGTGTGTGTGTGTGTGTGTTTATATATATATATATATATATATATATATATCAATATTTAAAACATAATTGTAAATTCTAAAGATATTAAAAATGTAACAAATATTTGCTATAAACTATGATGTGGTCAGTAGTTATGTCAATACAAATGATATGTAAATTAATACAAATTCATTGTTTTAGAGCAATATAAGTGTAATGTAAGTGTATATATTACACACATATATATATACAGTGGGTACGGAAAGTATTCAGACCCCCTTAAATTTTTCACTCTTTATTATATTGCAGCCATTTGCTAAAATCATTTAAGTTATTTTTTTTTCCTCATTAATGTACACACAGCACCCCATATTGACAGAAAAACACAGAATTGTTGACATTTTTGCAGATTTATTAAAAATGAAAAACTGAAATATCACATGGTCCTAAGTATTCAGACCCTTTGCTGTGACACTCATATATTTAACTCAGGTGCTGTCCATTTGTTCTGATCATCCTTGAGATGGTTCTACACCTTCGTTTGAGTCCAGCTGTGTTTGATTATACTGATTGGACTTGATTAGGAAAGCCACACACCTGTCTATATAAGACCTTACAGCTCACAGTGCATGTCAGAGCAAATGAGAATCATGAGGTCAAAGGAATTGCCTGAAGAGCTCAGAGACAGAATTGTGGCAAGGCACAGATCTGGCCAAGGTTACAAAAAAATTTCTGCTGCACTTAAGGTTCCTAAGAGCACAGTGGCCTCCATAATCCTTAAATGGAAGACGTTTGGGACGGCCAGAACCCTTCCTAGAGCTGGCCGTCTGGCCAAACTGAGCTATCGGGGGAGAAGAGCCTTGGTGAGAGAGGTAAAGAAGAACCCAAAGATCACTGTGGCTGAGCTCCAGAGATGCAGTCGGGAGATGGGAGAAAGTTGTAGAAAGTCAACCATCACTGCAGCCCTCCACCAGTCGGGGCTTTATGGCAGAGTGGCCCGACGGAAGCCTCTCCTCAGTTCAAGACACATGAAAGCCCGCATGGAGTTTGCTAAAAAAACACCTGAAGGACTCCAAGATGGTGAGAAATAAGATTCTCTGGTCTGATGAGACCAAGATAGAACTTTTTGGCCTTAATTCTAAGTGGTATGTGTGGAGAAAACCAGGCACCTGTCCAATACAGTCCCAACAGTGAAGCATGGTGGTGGCAGCATCATGCTGTGGGGGTGTTTTTCAGCTGCAGGGACAGGACGACTGGTTGCAATCGAGGGAAAGATGAATGCGGCCAAGTACAGGGATATCCTGGGCGAAAACCTTCTCCAGAGTGCTCAGGACCTCAGACTGGAACTAAGGTTTACCTTCCAACAAGACAATGACCCTAAGCACACAGCTAAAATAACGAAGGAGTGGCTTCTCAACAACTCTGTGACTGTTCTTGAATGGCCCAGCCAGAGCCCTGACTTAAACCCAATTGAGCATCTCTGGAGAGACCTAAAAATGGCTGTCCACCAACGTTTACCATCCAACCTGACAGAACTGGAGAGGATTTGCAAGGAGGAATGGCAGAGGATCCCCAATTCCAGGTGTGAAAAACTTGTTGCATCTTTCCCAATAAGACTCATGGCTGTATTAGATCAAATGGGTGCTTCTACTAAATACTGAGCATTTTTCAGTTTTTCTTTTTTAATAAATCTGCAAAGATGTCAACAATTCTGTGTTTTTCTGTCAATATGGGGTGCTGTGTGTACATTAATGAGGAAAAAAAATTAACTTAAATGATTTTAGCAAATGGCTGCAATATAACAAAGAGTGAAAAATTTAAGGGGGTCTGAATACTTTCCGTACCCACTGTATATATGCACAATCATGATCCTAATAATAATTTTAATTGTTTTTAATTATTATATAAATAGTTTATGTATTATTTATTATTTTCTGTTATGTTTTTATCATTTTATTTAATTGTTTTATAAGTATATAATTATATTTTTAATGTTTGTAATCGTATAAATGTATTGGTGGTGTTTAAGTTGGTCCTAACTACTACTACAAATAAATCAAATGCTAATAAAATAATTTTATTACAGTATCAACAAATTTGCTTTAAAGTAAAGCATCTGCTAAATGATTAAATGTAAATGTAAAACTGCTGTTAACCATCATTGGTTGTGTTTTTCGTCTTTGCTCAGTGATTGGATCAAGGATTTATCGGCTTACGCCACAGGTGGTTTCCTGCGAGGGGCGGAGCTTGGGGCGGAGCTGCGTGAGGATTGGCTGGTGGTTAATGCAGCTGTATATCTGTGGAACTACAACAGCTGGCTGCTGGCCACCGGAGGACATCGGCTCCTTCTGCCCACCTTCAGACGTCTGCTGGAGCTCCTCAGACAGACAGGGCATGCTGGGTAAGATATGGAGCTGTGTCGCTTTACTAGTGGTTTTGTTAAGCCAGTCCTCACTAGTACTAGTGCTAATAGTGACTGGTGCTTACACCTAATACTGAGTATTAAAGATGTGTGTGTGTGTGTGTACAGGTATATATGGTTTATGAGGACACAAATGTGTATAATGACATGGGTACTACAACGTAAACATGGTTTATGAGGACACTTCCTGTGTCCCTGTAAAACAAAAGGCTTAAAAAACATACAAAACGGTGTTTTATGAAATTCAAAAATTGCCAGCAGTTTCCTGTGAGGGGTAGGGTTGGTGTAGGGCAATAGAAAATACAATTTGTACAGTATAAAAACCATTACGCCTATGGAGAGTCCCCGTAAACCACAAATACAAGTATGTGTGTGTGTGTGTGTGTGTGTGTGTGTGTGTGTGTGTATACTCACACACATTTGTCAAGCTCTGTAATGAGTGAGTGTTTGTGTATGTGTATGTGTGTGTGTGTGTGTGTGTGT
>NW_015624586.1:439442-457237 GCF_001515625.1 Sinocyclocheilus rhinocerous | reverse complement strand
GTGTGTTTGTGTGAGTGTGTGTGTGTGTGTGTTTGTGTGAGTGTGTGTGTGTTTGTGTGTGTTTGTGTGTGTCAGCATGCAGCATTTGTGCTCCAAACATGAATGATTCTTCAAATCATGGCTTGTTGAGGAGAGTTTTTTATTTATTTAAATTGTATTAAATTTTATTTAATTCTTTTATATCATTCTTTTATTTTATAATTATACAATCATTTTATATATTGCTGTATTTCACAATTCTATAATATCATTATTTTATATTATTACTTTAATTATCCTATAATATATAACTATTATATGTATTATTTCATTTTATATAATTATTCTATAATTGTATAATTATTTTTATATAATAAAGGATTTTATATATTATTGTATTACTTTATTAGTTAACATTCATTTAACATTTGTGCTCCAAATATGAATGATTCCTCAAATCATGTGTTTTTGAGGAGAGATTTTTATTTTATTTTATTATTTCATTTAATTTTCATTCTATAATTCTATAATTATTTTATATATTATTATAAAATTATATTTTATTACTTTAATTATTCTATAATTATATAAGTGTTTTATTGTGTCATTCTATATTTATATAACTATTCTATATATTATTTAATTATTTTATATTATTATACTATAATTCTATAATTGTCTACTTTTTTGTTTTATTGTAGTTATTGTATTTTATTGTAATTATATTATTTTTATTATTTTATTTTAATATTTAATAATTTTATATTATTTGATTAGTTTATTATTTTAATATTTTATTTATTTATTATTAGCACTGTTAATATTATTAATTATTCTGTAATTTTTTTTTTATTATTTTGGATGTTGTTTTATTTTATAATAAAAATATTTAAATATTTTATTGAATCATTCTGTAATTACATATATATATATATATATATTTAGATGTATTTTCTAGCTGGATCATGTCTGTGCTGTGTTGTGTCCAGGGAGGTGGTTCTTCTGGGGATGCTCTGTGACGCTGTGGCTCAGGGGCTCATCCAGCCGTGGTGTGGGATGTCTGTTCGTGCCGATCAGGAGTCGCAGGACGCTGGGAAGGGAGGCGAAAAGATGCTGCCAGCCGAGAAGACAAAGAAAGTGCGAGGGAAGAGTGTGGAGAAATCCGGCTCGACCCAGGGCCCTCAGCTGGACGCGGCTGCCATGCAGGACGTTAAGAAAGCTTTAGAGGTGAGCGACTGTTGCTCAGTAAACACAAACACTGCTTATCTACAGACACACACGCACACGGGCGCTCACCTGGGAACGACACCTGTGCAAAGCATTGTGGGTGATCTCAAACCGTAATTAGGCTCTGTGAATAAACTGATGAGGGGCTCAGAGGGTTGAATTTAAAACAAGCAAAGCACTGAATATGAATTAAATTAGAGTTTAAATTAGCTTGGAGTAAATGCAATTTTGCTCTGGATTACAAACATTTTTCCTGTCACTATTTGTTTGCATTTATTGCATGTTAATTCATCTTGACAAATTATACATGCAGGAGATCTACTATCACGTTTTCAAAAGTTAAAAAAGCATGCACAGAATGGTAACAAAACAAAGCAAAAAAACTCATGTAAACTTTTTGCATATATTTGATTTTTTTTAATAATCATATTTTTCAAATGCATTTATTCAAATGGCTTAGAATCAGCATAAATCTGCTCATTGTGATAGTAATTAAATGTATTAAAAATGAAAATAGTTAATATATGACTAGCTTTGGAACAAGCAATAATAAAGTATGTTTTTATGTATTAATGTATAATTATATAACAATTATAAATATTATTGTAGAATTTATAAATGGATTAAAATCAGCATAAATCGGCTCATTGTGAAAACAACTGAATATTTTAAAAATGAACATAATTAAAATATGACTAGCTTTGGACCAAGCAGTAATCAAGTAGTTAAATGTATGAAATTGAAACAAATTTGATTTATTGATGATAAATATATAAAGCTGGTTAAATATATAAAGTACTATTACAGAAAACTGACATGTTTCATTAATGTATGACTGACAAATACAGTATGCATCACATTAAGTCTATTAGTTTGTTAAAACTGTGTGATCCAAATGCATGGAAATTTTATGTGCAATTCAAACGCATAAATCTTAAATTTAGGCATTAGAGCCATGAGAGTGTGTTTCTGATCTAAGTGAACACATTTGATGAAAAGAGACCCATAAAAATCTGATTCAGGCCCTAAATACACTGTTAAACACCTCATGCATTCTGCTGCTTCCCTTCTTCACATTCTCTCTGATTAAATTTCATTCTGCTGCCTTTTGTGCAGATTTACAGGCCCTTCGCTGCACATATCAGCGCTAATTCCACATGAAAGCCTTTTTAATAGGGAAAAGATTTACTAACGACTTTCCTAACGCTGCTCTTTTCACACTCGACAAGAGAAGGTTTGAAGCACTTGCCGAGCAGCACACAGGCAGACTGGAGATTTTTACCTAAAGCTGAAGTTAAGAGCAGAAAGTTTGAGGCCCGATGATGTTTGGACATCTGCGTTCTGCTGATACCTGACCGTGTGTGTGTGTGTGTGAGCGTGTGTGAGTGTGCAGTTACTTCTGAAGAGGAATCGCTTCTAGTCAGCTAAACCAAACTGGACTGAAAATGATTATGAATAAAGCAAGCATACGTCTGATGAACTAAAATGATGACATAAATGTTATGTGTGTGTGTGTGTGTGCGTGTGTGTGAGTGTGAGTGTGAGTGAGTGTGTGTGTGAGTGTGAGTGTGAGTGTGAGTGAGTGTGTGTGTGCTTGACTCCCCACAAGGATAGTAAAACTTGAAATTTTTGACATTCGAGAGAAACAAATGATTAAAAATAGTAAATGATGTTTATCTGAAAGTGTAAGAATTCAAATAGGTTTTCTGTAAGGGGTAGGTTTAGGGTTAGGGGATAGAAAATATCGTTTGGTCAGTATAAAAGTAATAGAAGTCTATGGAAAGTCCCCACAATTCACAGAAACAAACGTGTGTGTGTGTGTGTGTGTGTGTTGCAGGTGTGTGAGTTTGCGCTGCGTCTGTCCAGTGGAAACGCCGAGCCGCTGCCCATCTCTGTGAGAAAGCAGCTCTGCAGCACGTGGGTCTGCGTTAAACAGCTGCTTCAGCAGCAGATCGGACACAAACTGGACATCAACGATGAGGTGACGCCAACAACAGAACAAACACACTGCGTTTGGATCATCAGATGGCCGATTTTACCTAGAATAAGATCAGTGTTGGGAAGGTTACTCTGGAAATGTAATAGGTTACAAATTACAAGTTACTCTATTTAAGTAGTGTTTCAATTACTTTATTAATGTAACTGATGACATTTGATTACTTTTCTAAGTTTCTACTGAATGTTTTCAACTGTTAATCATTTTGAAGCATGTAAAGCAAGCAGGGTTAACATTACAGTTGCACTCAACACTGATTACTGTCAGACTTTCAAAATCCTTCATCGCTTGAATTAAGATTATACACCACAAAATCAGACTTTTAACACCTCCTTTTTACTTTAACATTGTTCTGAGGTTAAATACAGATTTAGAATCATAACAAGAAACCGTTTAATAGCTCTGATATTGTTTTTGAAATCAAATCTTTGCATAGCTATGACAGGAAACACTTGCATCTAACAATGCTTTGGAAAAAAACAGTTAATCTTAAAAAATAAAGCATATACATAAACCCAAAAAATAAATGAAACGGTTATTGAATAAACACATGTCCTATTCTGTGTCCTAAACTCCTGAAACACTGGTGTCTCATATTTTAGAGCAGTCAATGCAGTTTATGAAAGAAATCAATCAAATCTGTATGTGTGTGAAAATATTCAGATGTAACCCCCTTTGTAATCGTTAACATTTTCATAAGTAACTAATTTAATTCCAAATTTTTTTCTCAGTAACTGTAACAGATTACAGTTACATTTATTTTGTATTTACATAATTCCATTACATGTAACTAGTTACTCCCCAACACTAAATAAGATGCAAAATTGACCCGATTTTAATCAAAAGTCTGGCTGTGGAGGCTTAACCCTGTAAAGCCTGCCATATGAAATAATAGTCAGAAAATCTATTTATTTTTACTGAAAAAGAAATTCTAAAAGAAAAATGTTTGCACGTTTTGTTGAGTATCATATTTGATGCATCAGGCTTTTATGGCTCATATAGTCTGATATAGTGAGAATATGGAAGAAAAACAGCTCAATTTTATAAAACAAATATGAATTTGCTGCAGATGCTGATATTTCTATGATGACATTCTGCTGCTTATAATGTAAATCAATGAGATGTTTATAACAGTGCAGCAGATACTGTCATAAAATGATCTAAATATCAGTCATCGCTCTATATCTACAATAATATGTCTAAAAATAAGATGAGATTGAAGAGCCTGTGTATATGAATATGAATATATGAACATATGAATCAGTAGCTTTATGGGGTTAATATTCCTCGTTTCATGTCTGTACCTGCTTTATTGTGTGTGTGTCAGAGTAAGAACGAGGCGGTGACAGCCATGTCCCGTGTGCTGGTCGCAGTAGAGATGCTTCAGTGTAACAGGAGCTCCAGACTGATGCAGTTCACCGTTCCCAGTCTGTCTGTGGTGAGAGCTGCTCAATATCATCATAACCTGTTAAAACTGCTTTCAGCAAAATACAGTAAAAATTGTGAAATATTATTAGAATGTAAAACAGCTGTTTTCCATGTGAATATCTGTTAAACTGTAATTTATTCCTGTGATCAAAGCTGAATTTTCAGCATCATTACTCCAGTCTTCAGTGTCACATGATCTTCAGAAATCATGTATCATGAAAACTGTGATTACCATTTAAAAGTTTGGGGTAAGCAAAAAGAAAAACCTTTGAAATGAATGCTTTTATTCATCAAGGACGCATTAAATTGATCAAAAGTGTCAGCAACGACATTTATAATGTTACAAAATATTTATATTTCAAATAAATGCCGTTCTTTTGAACTTTCTATTCATCTGTGATAAACTGATAAAATGTATCAGTTTCCACACAAATATGAAGCAGTGCAACTGTTTTCAACATTGATAATACAATGTTGAATGTGTTTGCAATTCTCTCTGTTGTTGCAGAAAGCGAGACTTATATATACACATACATAAATGAAGTGATTCCTGACATGTATCAGAGAGACTTAAGTGTCCAGCTCCCTGTAAATCAGGCTGAAAGCCGCTGTCAGGATCAGTTGATCAGCTGTAGAGTGTGATATACAGTATATATATATATCAGTAAGATCAGCGTGTCTCTTCTTCAGCTGGTTCAGATGGCGTTGGGCTGTCAGTGGTCTGATCCGGTCGTGGAGCTGTGTGTGTGGACACAGCTCGCTCTGTTCACCCATCAGACACAAGACCACAGCCTTGTCCTCACCTGCACCCATAATGCACTGCAGCTGGAGCAGAACGCAGCACAAAGAGTGAAGACGGCCGCTTATGCTCTGTGAGTGCCACTGATGTATGTGACCCTGGAGCACAAAACCAGTCATAAGGATCAATTTTTTGAAATTGAGATTTATACATTATACATTTATACACAAATAATCTTTCCATTGATGTATGGTTTGTTAGGATAGGACAATATTTGGCCGAGATACAACTATTTGAAAATCTGGAATCTGAGGGTGCAAAAAAATCAAAATATTGAGAAAATCATCTTTAAAGTTGTTCAAATGAAGTTCTTAGCAATGCATATTACTAATCAAAAATTAAGTTTTTATATATTTACGGTAGGAAATTTACAAAATATCTTCATGGAGCATGATCTTTACTTAATATCCTAATGATTTTTGGCATAAAAGAAAAATGTATAATTTTGACCCATACAATGTATTGTTGGCTATTGCTACAAATATACCCCAGCGACTTAAGACTGCTTTTGTGCTCCAGGGTCACAGCACTGCCTACAATTAGACTAACAAACTAGATTCCTTGTCATGTTTGCTGTATGAAATACAATAGTTGTTTCTAACTAACTTTGAGGTGCTGATTCCAAAAATAGTAGTTGTGTTGCTCATTCATGTCAAACTTTTGCATTCAAATATGATGCATTTCATAGCATTTTTGCTTTTGACAACCATTTGCGTGGTGAATTAGTCTTGTATTCTCCCAGGTTCAGCGTGCGTTCGGTGCAGGAGATGTTGAGCAGCGCTGCGTGTGTCAGAGGTCAGAGTCTGATCCAGGAGGCCAGAGCTCATCACAGCAGATATATGGAGGGTCTGCTCAAGCTGCAGCACAGCGTCAGGTCTGAACACCACTGCACGACTCAAACAGATTATTCTACATATTTCAGAGTTTATCAGCTTCATGTTGAAGTCATACCGTTTGTGTGTGCTGTATAACAGGTCTGAACAGGGTTTGGGGTTGTTTTGCACACAATTTGAAATGTTTGTGGGTAAAAGCACACCCTGGTATGAATAAAAAACAATAAACAACTAAACAATTAAACCATTACATTTGCATACTTTGTGCTCAAACATAAAATAACATTCAAAAAGTAAAAAAAAAAAAAAAGTTGTAATTACTGTGTACAGTGTATTCACAATTTGTGAAATTGGGGGAAAAAAATAAAAAAATATTTTTTTGTTTTTCCTCATATTTATTTTTTATTTTTTTATTTGTGTAATGTGTATTTGTTGTTTTGATCTTTTTGCTATTGGTTACTATTTACTGTTTTTAGTATCTTTAGTATATTTTAAACTATTTACTATTTTTATTGATTGATTGATTGATTGAGTTAGGGTTGTCTTCCAAAAATCCTAACAATTATTAATTATAATAATACTATATGGAGCCCATAACAATTAAAAAAAATACATACAAAAATATATTGTCCCCATTTTTGAATTCATGGATAATAAGCGAGATTTCAGTGATATTTTGAATAATAATTTTTGCAGAAAGCACATTCTTTGTACCCAAAATTAGCCTAAAATGCAAAATAATTAGGGATAGTAAAGATCCATTTCCAAAAGCACAAATATTAAATAACATTTGAAAAATTTAAAAAAACAAACAAACTTGTAATTACTGTATATAGTGTATTCACAGTTTGTCAAAATTTTAAATATCGAATATAATTGGAAAGTGGTTAAAATTTTTTTATTTTTTTTTAAATACAGTTTTTGTTTATCATATGTTTTCATTTTTTTTGTTTTTGTGAAATCATAATTTTATAAAAATATAATACTGTTTTGATCTGTTTGCGATTGGTTAATTTCTACTATTTTATATTAAACCCAGATAGGGTTCTTCTACAAAAAAATAAATAAATAATAATAATAATATATGGAACCTGCAACAATTTTAAAAAATGTAATTCGTAAATAACAAGAAGTGAGATTTCAATGATATTTTGACTACTAAACTCACTAAACTACAAAAAGTCCCAAGTTTCTGTTTCAGAAATCTGCTCAGTTTAATGCTGAATGTGCTTCTGAGCTGTCCTGGTCTGATCTGTGGCTGATGTTGTGTGTGTGTTGTAGTTTTGCACAGCAGGCGGGCAGCTGGAGTCTGTGTATGAGCGCAGCCGCTCACTTCTGGAGCGCATGTCTGCCTCTGCTGGACTCGAGACGGGACAGACGTCAGCTGAGAGGAGCGCTGGAGCTCATCCTGAAGACCATCAGCCAAACATACAGCAAACACACAGCCGTAAGACACCACCAGCACACACACACCATCACCTCACCTTAATACTATTACAAACGGATGAATGTGATGCTGTCAGAAACCTGTTTCATATGTCCAGTATATAAATATGCTTTATATTCATGTGTTCAGGGCAAAACTAAAAGAGCGTCTGTACTCAAGCGTGACGGACCAGATACAACAAGTGAGAATTATTTGGCTTTTACTCAATGAAGCATTTCTGTGATGTATGTGCTTTATGTATGTCTTTTATAAAGTGGTTTATGATCATATACTATAGCTTATGCATGCATTGTTAGTATATTATATTTAACCATAACATTTTACACTGCAAAAAATTATTTTCTAATTTTGTATTTTTTGTCTTGTTTCCAGTATAACTATCTAAACATCCTTAAATCAAGATACATTTCATTGGGAAGCGAAATTACTTATTTTAATTATTTTTCTGATCCCATTGGCAGATATTTTGTCTTGTTTTAAGCATAAACTCGCTTGATTTTGATACATTTCCCAAAAAAGCAAGACTTAATGTTTTATGTCACATTTTGCTTTCTTGATTTAAGGATATTTCGATATTTTTACTGGGGAAAAGACTATAATGCTGAGGATGAAAATCATTTCTTGCGGTGTAGTAATGAGTTCCAGAAGCTTTAAAGGGATAGTTCACCCAAAATGAAAATCCACTCATCATTTACTCACCCTCATGTTGTTCCAAACCAATAAGCCTTTGGTTAATCTTCAAAACACAAATGTAGATACTTTTAATGAAATCTGAGAGGTTTCTGTCCCTCCATTGAAAGTCCAGATATCCGTTCACAAGAATTAAACCGCTCGATTCATATACGTTCATTTTTATGACACCTTTATGAACTTATTGGGTCTTTAAAGTTTTGGTTACCCAGACTTTCAGTGGAAAGACAGAAACCTGTCAGATTTCAGTCATTTGTTTTAAAAATAAACCAAAGTCTTGTGGGTTGAAATGACATGAGGGTGAGTAAATTATGACAGAATGATTTTTTAGGTGAGCTATCCATTTAATTCTTCTAAAAATTATTTTATGCTTTATGAGTTAAAATATATTTTTTTTAAATCATTGGTTACACCTTAAGAGTATATATGTGAGTGTGTGTGTGAGTGTGAGTGTGTGAGTGTGTGTGTGTGAGTGAGTGAGCGTGTGTGCGTGTATAATATATTTACCAATATATTTTTTATATATTTTGAAGATATATTTGAAAAATATAAATATATATATTTTTATAACGCATTTAAAATATATTTTGACATTCATATATTTCAATCCAAATTAAATAAATAAATAAGCTAGAAACATACTTTATACTGTAAAAAAAATGCTATATATATATTTTTTAAAGCATTATAAATCTGTTTTTGATTTCTGGTAAGCTATTCCATCCACATTTGCATTTAGTCTAAATGTAGGCTGCTGTAAGATTGGAAATGCATATTCTTCCCATTAAATACTTTTTGAAGTATATTTTGTTGTGTGAAATAAAAACTAAATATACTTTAATTTCAAAAATGTATTTCATTGAGCTTCACTGTTTACAACATATATTTAAAATATATTTTAGCCATTATTTGCCAGAAGAATCTGCTTTCCTGAAAAGAAATGATGTGTAAATAATCCTGCAGGGATTGAGTTGCTGATTGTTTTGCTCACATAAGGTTTTATGGCATTCGATTGTATGAATATATCTGGCTGTGAGGGTTGGTTCTGGCATGTTTTCTAGACGCTGGCATCGCTGATGATGACCTGAAGGTGTGGACGGCTGTGATCAGCGCTCTGCTCCATATTCATGCGGACGCTGGAGACTGGAGGAGAGGCCTGCAGCTGCTGGATGAGGCCCTCAGAGAGATGCCACACACCGAACACAGACTGTGAGGCCTTCCCTGCAACACACACCGCTCTAAAAACTGACCTTTTTCATCTGCAGTGCTTCATGGGTCACTGAATGCTAGAAAAACTAGAGCCGAAGGTGATAGAAACCACGCAGAACAGAGCCGTACTGAAATCTGCTCTTGATTTAGTCTAGATCTAGTGTGTGTGTGTGTCTAAACTATCATAGATAAACCATATGATGGCTTATCAGTTCCCAAATAATGGGTTTATCAGTGAATGCAATTACAGCACAAATGCAATGAGTAACACAGCAAGTGATTCATCATAAGAAGACATGTTTACATGAGAAGTGCTAGCTATATAAAGTTTCTTGAATAGGGAAATATTGTTTAAAAGGAAACTGTGGCATTCACATGTAAGGGAACTTATTTAATGTACAGTTTTGCAAATGCATGGTTTTATATAGTCTAGATCAAAGATGAACCCACATAGTGGGAAAAATAGAGTTGCATGAATTAATGAAAGAGCCTTTCCAGGTTAATTTGCGCACTAATCAATCATTTGGTTACAAATAATTCTTTAGTTGATGTTTTATTGACACCTGCTGGTTGTTCTTGTGCACTGCATGTTTTCATTTTGTGATCAGTAGGAAGTGAGTTACACAAAGAAACGTGTGGGTCGCATTTCACCCCAAAAACCACAGAAAAGAAAAACTAAAATAAGTTATATTTCTTATAATTATTGATTAGTAATTAGCAGTTTGACATTATTTTCATGACAAATAAGCACATTTTCCCCAAAACTACTTCAATAATGGTCATTTCTGAACTCAATCATTATTATATTCTAATATTAATAATATAATTCTTGATTTTGAAATTGAAGTGCTTTTGGGTGAAATGTGCTTGATGTAAATAATGTAAATGTAATAAATGTTAAAAATTGGCATAAATTTAATTCGGCACAAAAACAGTATTGTAATCTATAAAAGTCATTGCATTTTATATTCCTGTACACTAATGAGAATTTGGAGCAAAACATGCTTAATTTTCCTGATTATTTGAAACATGATTTATTCATTTTTATTTTTTTTGCATGCTAGTGTAATTCTCAGTTGCTCAAAAGTCATCATGCAGTGATAAAGCCCATCTGATGGTGCGGTGTGTTCTCTGTGTGTGTGCTCCAGGGCTCTGCTGAAGCAGCGTGTTCTGGTCAAGGCCCGGCTGGGCGAGTCGCTTCTGCTGGACATGCAGTGGTTCACTAACGAGGGAGAGACGGTCTGTGCTCAGATGTGGCAGCGTGCAGCTCTCTGTGCCAAAGACAAACCTCAGCGGCTCAGCTGCTATCAGAACGCCATCACAGCTCTGCAGGTCAAAGCAGCACTGAACTCTTGAACTCTTTAAAGCTTGAGCTCATCTAGATGTCATGTCAACAGTTAATGCACATTATGTGTTGAAATGCATGTCTGTGACTGTATGTGGTTTTGTGGCGACACCTGCTGGTCTTACACATGTACTGCAGGTTTTCATAGGTGGTTGGTAAAGGAAAAGAATATATTAGGGATGTATTATTTGCATTTTGACATTTTTGTCAAAAAAGAAAATTGACAGTTAAACACATCTCCCCCAAAACTACTTCAATACAAAATCAAGAATTGTCATTTCTGGATACAACGATTATGTATTATAAAAAATAAAAAAAGTTGCAAATTGAATTCAGTGAAAACTAAAAACACTACTGTAATCTATACTTAAAATGTTACTTCACAAATGTCTTTTATAGTTTTAATAATATATCTTTTGAGAATCTTGGGCAAAATAATTATTAGCATTTTTCAAGAATGTACAGTCAAACCAAAAATTATATAATTTTTGATATTTTTTTACTAGTGGGTGCAGGACACTATAGTTCATAAATGTAAGTGAGGATAGCAGAATAAAGTAAACTGTGACATATTGCACCCAAAAATTCTTCATACCAGTAAAACTGATCTAAAAAAAAAAAAATTGGGACCAAAAATTTGACCTTTCTATCAAAGTTATCTGACATTATCCAGATGAATTTGTTCTGACACAGTTCTTGTCATATTTTATTAACGTTTTCTAAACTATAGCGAATAAACTGTGATATAATATGTGAGAAATGTTGAAGGTATTTGAATAATTTTTGGTTTGACTGTAAGTCTTTAGATCAAATGTTTTTAAGGTTATGAGAAACCTGTTCGTTTTTTTTTATCATTCATATATTATTTTAATTTTGACCATATTTTCATGAAAATTAAGCAAATTTCCCTTAAAAAGACTGTATCTGATAATGATAGGTTTTTTAAAAATTAAATTCAGCACAAAAACACAGATTTTTACTTACATGTGTTTTTCACAAATGTAATTTACAATCATTTAATAATAGCATTTTTTGTTTACTTTACAGTAATGAGAATTTATGGGATTTTTTTTTAATGTATGCTTAATTTTTTTTTTTTTATTCACCATGCAAAATATCTTACTAGATAAAAAAAAAGCTTAATTTTTTTTTTTTTTTTGATTTCTGTGTGAACCATGAGCCAGAGGTTCCTGACAGCTGTTGTTGGTCAGTGTTAGTTGACTCGGCTCTTCTGTGTGTTTGCTCAGTCTCCGAGGGGTCCGTGGCAGAAGGTGGAGGTTCTGCTGGAGTTTGCCGAGTGGCTGTATGTCACACACTTTCCTGTGACTGACGTCCGTCTGCAGATCGAGTGGGCCGTAGACATGCTGCTGTTCACAGACACACAGAACACAGACGGTGACTGCATTACCTTTACATACACCGGCAGATGAGAGCTTGAAATAATTAAAACTTTCCTGACCAGGGACAGCTCTGTAGGTACTTCTGGGGCAGTTCTTTGACTGTCCGTTGTCCCTGTAAAATAACAAATTAAATAAATAATGTTCTTACTCCATACATGTATAATATGTGCATCCTTGAAAATGGGCAGTTTTCTAGTGCATTTCTTTAATCTCTCAGCTAATATCAATGGTGTGACCTATTTCAACAACAGTGGTTACATGCACATATTTTTAATTGTTTGATCAAAATTATTCTTAGTTGCAATTTAGTAGTCACTGGATATTGGTAGGGACATGTCATAGCATCTCTAATAAATTCTACACCCTTGCACTGAAGGCTGGAGTAATAATGCTGAAAATTCAGGTTTGATCACAGCAATAAATTACAGTTTAACACATATTCACATAGAAAACAGGCATTTAAAATAGTAATAATATTTCACAATTTTTATTGTATTTTTGATTTAATATATGCAGCCTTGGTGAGCAGAAGAGAGCTTCAAAACAAAACAAAATCTGAATTATCCCAAAGTTTTGACTCCTGTTGATTTGCCCTGTCCCGTCAGAGGGGTCTGGCCCGTGTCTGTGTGACGTGCGTTCGGTGGGCCGTCTGGAGCGTCTGATGCGATCGCACACACTGCTGGCTCTCACAGAGGAGCGCTCGTCTCTCAAACAGCAGCAGCATCTGCTGACGGCCTACAGCTGCTCGCTGCACATCTGGAAGGTACTCTCACTTACACAGCTCACAGATCACGCTTCTTTTGAGTCGTCACTGCATTACTTTTTCAAATAAGTAGCTCCAGTTACTTTGTTTCCATGTGTTGAGTGACAGCTCTGGTGTTGCCATGGTGACAGAAATCAGGAGTAAGTGCAGAGTGTTGTGTGTGAACATGATCTTACTGTAGTTCTAGACTAAATATCAACATGTGTTTACTCATCTCACCTGAACACAAACACATTCAGTGTTCCTCAAAATGAATAAAAACATTAAATGCAAACTCAGAATATGACGCAATATCTGCAATAATTAAATATGTTAAATAAGACAAATATCATTTATGTATTTAATCCCATTTTTTTAACCGATGTCTTCGCTACTGACCTTCGATGATCCACTTCAACCATACTAAGCAAAAATAACACATTTGTGTTCAGTGTTAGGGAAAGTTACTTTTAAAAGTGATGCATTACAATATTGGTTACTTTGTTTCCATGTGTTGAGTGACAGCTCTGGTGTTGCCATGGTGACAGAAATCAGGAGTAAGAGCAGAGCGTTGTGTGTGAATATGATCTTACTGTAGTTCTAGACTAAATATCAACATGTGTTTACTCATCTCACTGCACACAAACACATTCAGTGTTCCTCACAATCAATAAATACTGTCAAATGCAAACTCAGAATATTATACAAACCTGCTATAATTAAATATGTTAAATAAGACAAATATCCTTTATGTATTTAATCCCATTTTATTAACTGATGTCTTCGCTACTGACCTTCGATGATCCACTTCAACCATACTAAGCAAAAATAACACATTTGTGTTCAGTGTTAGGGAAAGTTACTTTTAAAAGTGATGCATTACAATATTGCATTACTCCCTAAAAAAGTTACTAATTACGATACTTAGTTACTTTTTATGGAAAGTAATGCGTTACTTTTTAAATCTGGGCGGGGCTTGTTTGTTTGTTTGTTTTTAATATAAATTAAATATAAATTTTACATTTGTAAAAGCCCAGATTTCACACCAAAACATGAAATGTGAATACGCCTCAGGCTGAAGGGAATGTAAATTCACGTCTGTACAGTAGAACACAGGAGAAGACGGTTCAACACTCTTTAGCAATAAAAAACAATGAAGCACAAATTTGAGTTCATCTAAAGTAATTTTTGCTTATTAGTATGGTTGACCTGGATCATCAAAGGTCAGCAGCAAAGACAATGGTTTATAAAATGGGATTAAATAGTACACAAGGGGTATTTGTGTTAACATATTTAATTATTGCAGCTATTGCGTCATATTCTGAGTTTGCATTTAACTGTTTTTATTCATTTTGAGGAATACTGAATCCGTAATTAGTAACTTTTTTAGGGAGTAACGCAATATTGTAATGCATCACGTTTAAAAGTAACTTTCCCCAACACTGAACACGTGTGTGTCGCTGTGGAATTCAGGTACTGAATCTGAGATGAGTAAACACATGTTTATATTTAGTCTAGAACTACAGTAAGATCATGTTCACACACAACGCTCTGCTCTTACTCCTGATTTCTGTCACCATGGCAACACCAGAGCTGTCACTCAACACATGGAAACAAAGTAACAAGTTACTTATTTGAACAAGTAACTCAGATATTTTCTTGTAAACTAAAAAAGTAATGCATTACTTTACTAGTGACTCGAAAAAAGTAATCTGACTCTGTAACTCACGTTGCCTGTAATGCATCACTTTTAAAAGTAACTTTCCCCAACACTGAACACGTGTGTGTCACTGTGGAATTCAGGTATCCATGGCAACCGCACAGGAAGTGATGAATGATTTGGCGGAAGGTCAAGATGTGCGATCCGCCAGCTCCAGAAAAGACAAGGAGAGACCAGACGAGAAGAAGACCAAACAGGTGAGACTAGTGAGCTAGTAATAACAGAGCTTCACTGATCACCAATCATCTGTAGAATGGCTGCAAAACCTTCATTACATATTAATTACATATCTGTTTTTGCACTTTGTATGTCGGTGTGACTGGGGCTAGTTGTCACATTTTTAATGGTTTTCTTGTCCCTTTTTTTTTTTTTTACTTTTTTACTTTTTGAAAGTCAGTGTCTATATAAACAAACTTTAGAATTTTGACTAGAAAAAGTCAGTTTATGTTAACATGTTGAAATTTTATAACATGTTAATTTAGTTTGTGGCCTATAGTGGGGCATGTTGTCACAATAGAAAGAGTACATTTTCACAAGTATTTATTCACTTTGCAGCGCAGTCAGTCAAATAATTATTAGTAAATAATACAGTCAGTAAATAATAATTATTTAAATAACGGTAAAATAATTATTAGACAGAAAACATGAAAAGGTTACACAGATTTCTGACTACTGTGGACAACAGAAAGTGTAATTAATTAATTATTTTTAAAGTTTCTTCTGCTCACCAATGCTGCATTTATTTGATCAAAAATATAGTAAAAACTGTAATATTATGAAACTGTTTTCTATTTGAATTTATTTTAAAATGTAATTAGTATAGAAATTAATATGCCGATTTGCTGCTCAAGAAACATTTCTGATTATTATCAATGTTGAAAACATTAATATTTTTGTGGAAACTGTGATACGTTTTATTTTTCAGGATTCACAGATGAATAGAAAGTTCAAAAGAACAGCATTTATTTGAAATAGAAATCTTTTGTAACATTATAAATGTTTTTACTGTCACTTTTGATCAATTTAATGCTTCAGGTATCCATGGCAACCGCACAGGAAGTGATGAATGATTTGGCGGAAGGTCAAGATGTGCGATCCGCCAGCTCCAGAAAAGACAAGGAGAGACCAGACGAGAAGAAGACCAAACAGGTGAGACTAGTGAGCTAGTAATAACAGAGCTTCACTGATCACCAATCATCTGTAGAATGGCTGCAAAACCTTCATTACATATTAATTACATATCTGTTTTTGCACTTTGTATGTCGGTGTGACTGGGGCTAGTTGTCACATTTTTAATGGTTTTCTTGTCCCTTTTTTTTTTTTTTACTTTTTTACTTTTTGAAAGTCAGTGTCTATATAAACAAACTTTAGAATTTTGACTAGAAAAAGTCAGTTTACGTTAACATGTTGAAATTTTATAACATGTTAATTTAGTTTGTGGCCTATAGTGGGGCATGTTGTCACAATAGAAAGAGTACATTTTCACAAGTATTTATTCACTTTGCAGCGCAGTCAGTCAAATAATTATTAGTAAATAATACAGTCAGTAAATAATAATTATTTAAATAACGGTAAAATAATTATTAGACAGAAAACATGAAAAGGTTACACAGATTTCTGACTACTGTGGACAACAGAAAGTGTAATTAATTAATTATTTTTAAAGTTTCTTCTGCTCACCAATGCTGCATTTATTTGATCAAAAATATAGTAAAAACTGTAATATTATGAAACTGTTTTCTATTTGAATTTATTTTAAAATGTAATTAGTATAGAAATTAATATGCCGATTTGCTGCTCAAGAAACATTTCTGATTATTATCAATGTTGAAAACATTAATATTTTTGTGGAAACTGTGATACGTTTTATTTTTCAGGATTCACAGATGAATAGAAAGTTCAAAAGAACAGCATTTATTTGAAATAGAAATCTTTTGTAACATTATAAATGTTTTTACTGTCACTTTTGATCAATTTAATGCGTCCTTGATGAATAAAAATATTAATTGCTTTTTTTTTTTTTTTTTTTAAGTCTTACTTACCCCAAAATTTTGAATGGTAATGTATCATATTTTCATCAAACATATTAAGCAACAGAATTTATCTAAATATCATTGCATTAGATACAAAATATCAAACCAAGTTTTATTGTTATTATTATTATTATTTTTACAATATTATTATAGTTTCATATTTTGAATCCTACATTATAAATGTCTTTACTGTCACTTTTGACCAATGTAATGTTTCCCTGATGAATAAAACTGTTCATTTCTTAAAGAAATCTTTGAACTTTAGTGTACATGTATATACAGTTATGTATATGTAATGTATATATCTTTTATTTCTGCAGCCGTCTCCTGTGGAGGACAGACCCAGAGCTAAAGCTGCAGACGAGTCTCTTCCCATCAGCCCCGAGCAGTGGGCTCAGTTCCAGTGTCCTGAGGAGCTTCGACAGGCCTTTCTTTCTGACGGCGGTCCTTACAGCATCAACAGCACATCCATCAGCGCACAGGTCAGCAGATCTCTGTGTGTTTACACATCACTCGTCTCACAGATAATCAAAGCTTCTGATCGATCGCACGCTGCTTTCTGAGCTGCATGAGGGAGAAGAGGAAATATTCATCTTTAGAGTGAAACAATATTATCTGTGACTTAAAGCATCTTCCTCGTCGAATTAAGGAGAATCATCTCACTGAACAAAAACATCACATGAGTAAAAGAGAAAACTGTCATGGGTTGTCCAGGTTAAATGCCAGCTTGATATAAACCTCCATTGGGTCATCTTTATTGTCCAGACTTGCTATTTGAGAAGATCAGGAAGTGTTGTTTTTTTTTTTTTGCATTGTGACAATATTTTCTTGACATTTAAATACATCTATTCTTTTGTAAGTTTTGGGGTTTGTTTATTTTTTTTTTCAAAAACTGTAAAGCAAAGCTGTTTTAATTTAAAAAATAATTTAAAAACTATATATATATA
>NW_015624586.1:434931-439420 GCF_001515625.1 Sinocyclocheilus rhinocerous | reverse complement strand
GATAGATAGATAGATAGATAGATAGATAGAACCAAAACAGAACATAACCGTGACAGATATACTGTAGATCGATATATATATATATATATATATATACTTGATATTGATGAGAAATTTTATTTGAACGTGTTAGTGTATGAATTTTATATGAACATGTAACCCCATTGGAATGAATGAAAATTCATATTAAATTAATATAAACATAAATTTATAGCTCTCTAATAATGAGTGTTCAAAAATAGTCCACATTTCTGAAACCTACATATTTATTTCTAACAAAACAACATAAATATGACTTATTTTTCAAACAAAATGAATTCATTTTACTTGCATAAAGTTTCACTGAAAAATTGATACATTTTTCACGGCGCAGTGGTTGGTCAATAGGCACATTCATGTTTATCGACAAAATTCAGTCCCGAAACTATCTGAGATACGGAGAAAAGGGGAAATATAATTTACAGAAGCTTTTTGACACTAATATAACTTCCTAGATCATTTTACAAAAGAGTTTAAGCCTGATGATACTCCGCACATACCTGTGTCAAAAATGACTCTGACACGAACATTTTTTTGAAAATAGTTATATCTCTTAAAAGAATAAAATTTTAAAAATCTGAAAATACAATGATGTAAATTTTTGAGGGTCTTAAAGCATTTGCAAAGTTTCCTATCTTTACAAAAAAAAAACAATGATTTTTTCTGAAATTTGTATATATCTCTTCTGGGTCAAACCGAACTGAGTGCATTATGATGTTTAATGTCAGTCTAACTCTGATCCCTCAGACTGCTGACGGAGATCCGTGTGGATGGACAGCATCCGCTCTCAGTCCTCATCAGCTGTGGCTGGCCAAAGCCGACGTGTGTCTGAGTCTGAACCTGTTCCAGCCTGCGAAAGTCCTGCTGACTCACACTCACCTGACAGCCCAGGTGAACACACACTCACACACACACAACACACACACACACTCACTCCCACACACACACACACACACACACACACACACTCTCACACACACACTCACTCACACACGCACACACACACACGCACACGCATTTCAAACATTTCAAACAACAGACATCTTGAAATTGGATGGTAAATATAAGACTTTTTGTGTAGTTTTAAGCCAGTTATTCCTGGAGCAATCATAATTTGTTATATTTCTGATTTAGATCAATTCATTTAACACTGTAAAAATAAGAATATTGTGCTAGATTTAAAGTAAATCATTATGTAAATTAAGATCACTACCAGGTTGGTAAGATTTTTTCATGTTTTTGAAAAAAAAGTATCTTCTGCTCAGCAAGGCTGCATTTATTTGGTCAAAAATACAGTAAAATTTTTAAAATATTACAATTTAAAAGATCTGTTTTCTATGTGAATATCTGTTAGAATGTAATGTATTTCTGTGATGCGCAGCTGTATTTTCAGCATCATTACTCCAGTCTTCAGTGTCACATGATCTTCAGAAATCATTCTAATATGCTGATTTGCTGCTCGAGAAACATTTCTGATTATTATCAATGTTGAAAACAGTTGTGCTGCACAATATTTTTGTGGAAACGGTCATATATTTTATTTTTCAGGATTCACAGATAAATAGAAAAGTCAATAGAAAACAGCATTCACCATTATAGATTATCTTACAGAAAAAATATAAAATAACAAAAAAAGCTGTCACTACCTCTCGTATGTATATTGTTGTAAAGATATTGAGATATTTTCACAGTAAAACTTGAAATTTGAAGATACTGAAATAGATGTTTTGCAGTATAAATTTCACTGTGTCAGTGAGTTAATGTCTTCAGATATGTGCTACTGAACAGATTCTGTGATTCAGATTCTGTAAAGCTCTTCTTTCTAGAGCAGGGGTGCCCACACTTTTTTTGTGTGGGGATCTACCTTTCAAATGAGAAACTCAATGAGATCTACCAACTGAAATATAAATAAATAGGCCTAATAAAATGGAAATTTTTCCTAATGCATCACTTTCACAGTAAAACTTGAAATTTGAAGATACTGAAATAGATGTTTTGCAGTATAAATTTCACCGTGTCAGTGAGTTAATGTCTTCAGATATGTGCTACTGAACAGATTCTGTGATTCAGATTCTGTAAAGCTCTTCTTTCTAGAGCAGGGGTGCCCACACTTTTTTTGTGTGGGGATCTACCTTTCAAATGAGAAACTCAACGAGATCTACCAACTGAAATATAAATAAATAAGCCTAATAAAATGGAAATTTAAATGAACTTACATCTCTTTCCTAATGCATCACTAGAGTCATTAATATGTTTCAGGAGCTTGGAGACCAGCTGTCATTGGCTAAGAGTTTACTCCTGCTGGCGGTTCTGGCCAATCATGAGCAGCGCTTCGGCGAGGCTCTCGCTCTGCTGCAGGAGGCGCAGGAGATCGGAGGAGACGAGGAGTTCTGCTTTTTACTCGCTCAGACGCTCCAAATGACCGTAGTGGAACAAGAAGAACAGGAAACGCATCATCAGGTGCAGAATGAGTGACAGCCGCTCAACTGAGGACAGTCATACACACCAAACGAGTTTAGGGATATTAACATTAACTGAGACAAACACTGAAAAACTTGTATATACTTGAATATTGAACATAATCAAGTCTGTATTCATTATATTTTATATTTTCATTAAATATTATATTTATTTTATTTAAGAATCAATTCTCACTATTAACCAGTTGCTTATCAGCATGCATATTACTAGCATATTGGCTGTGTATTAGTGCTTATAAAGCACATATTCTGCATGACCATATTCTACATCTCTTAATCCACCCCATACCTTAATTAACAACTTCCTTACTAACTATTAATAAGCAGCAAATTTGGAGGCGGAGCCCAGCAAATTGGTCCCTAAACTAAAGTGTGACCAGCATTCCAATAAACATTTCTTTAATGTTTATAAAATATATATTCAAGGATATGTATGTGAGGGGTTCTTAATTCCAGTCCTGGACTTGCTTAAACTGAGTGATAAATGTGATATTTAAATGTTAAATATGAGGGGGGAAATTATTTTTTATTTATTTATTTACTTTGGATGTGTGTTTTATCAGATGAAATACACAAATATCACAACTGACATTTGTGACTCAGTTTTAAACAATGTATTAATATGAATTAAAATAACTTATTACTAAATGAAAGTATGGTAATTTACATTGATTTACAGAAGTGTATGTTGTCATATATCAGACATGTAAGTTAATAAATAAATAGCATATTTATTTATTTATTAATAATAAATGTATTTAATTTATTAGTTTTTTTTTTTTTTTACAAAAGGCTGCTTTAGTCCTTAGGCTCAAAATATCAAATTAAAAGAAAAGAGCATTTGTGTAAACATTTACTAGAAGAGTTATGTAAAAGGAGAGTTAATGTAAATGGAAAAAATGTTGTTCTCGCACTAAACACTTTTAATAAACAATTAATACACAATTAATAAATATTTAATGCACAATTAATAAATCTCTCTGTGGTCATTAAAAATCCCATGGCACTTCTTGTAAAGAGTAGGGGTGTAACCCTTTGTCCTGGCCAAATTGCCCCCCTGGCCCTTGTCAAGCATGGCCCCCTAATAATCCCCAACCACTTGATTGGCTCTATGACTCTCTCTCCTCTCCACCTGTAGCTGGTGTGTGGTGAGTGCACTGGCACCGTTGTCCTGTGGCTGCTGTCGCATCATCCAATTGGATGCTGCACACTGGTGGTGGTTGAGGAGAGACCCCCCCCACATGATTGTAAAGCGGTTTGGGCGCACAACAATACACAATAAAGCGCTATATAAATGCATCATTCAAATGCATTATTCAAATATTCTTGAATAATTTTTCAGAGAAATATTAACAGTAAATATCAGGTGTGTGTTGTTCAGGTGTGTGCGATCACAGAACAGGCCTGCAGAGCCATCAGAGCTGTTCTAGAGCAGAGAGGGAACCGAGCTTCAGTCCTCCGCTTCTTCATCGCATCGCTGCAGACCAGGTACAGTCATGGACACTCAGTGTTTATTAATCAGAGCTGAATTACAGCGACACTGATCCATCTGTGTGTGTGTGTGTGTGTGTGTGTGAAGGGCCGCTGTGTTTCATCAGCATTTGTTGATTTCTGCCAATCCGTCAGTGGAGATGCTGATCTCGGTGTGTGACACGCTCAAACACACTGCTGCTGAACTGCTGCAGCTGGGATACAGGACACACTCCGCCGAAGCCATGCTAGAACACGCAAACACGCTCAGGTGAACACACCAACAGACTTAGGTGAACACGCCAACACACTCAGGTGAACACGCAAGCACACTCATTGAACATGCCAACACACTCAGGTGAACACGCCAACACACTCAGGTGAACACGCAAACATACTCAGGTGAACACGCAAACACACTCAGGTGAACACGCAAACACACTCAGGTGAACATGCCAACACACTCAGGTGAACACACAAACACACTCAGGTGAACACGC
>NW_015624586.1:411313-434693 GCF_001515625.1 Sinocyclocheilus rhinocerous | reverse complement strand
ACTTAGGTGAACACGCCAACACACTCAGGTGAACACACTCAGGTGAACACGCAAACACACTCAGGTGAACACGCAAACACACTCAGGTGAACACGCCAACACACTCAGGTGATCACACTCAGGGGACCACACTCAGGGGAACACGCAAACACACTCAGGTGAACATGCAAACACAGTCAGGTGAACAACATGAAAAACACACACACACAACGTGAAAAATATTAAAAATTTTAATTATTCCAAACTTTTGACTGGTTGTGTGTATTTTTCGTATTTTTCTTGTGACTTTGGGGTCAAATATGACTTGGAGATCTTCATGACCTATTTTAATCACCTTTCAGCTTTTTGCACTGTAATGCTCCTCTTGTGTGACAAATTAGTTGTTAAAGCCACAAAATCCCATGTGCACTCATTTAATTCCATGTCTCTCAGTTATAAGAGTAATTTCCCTGAAGTGAATACATGCTGCTGGAATCAGATGTGTGATTTTTGTCTCTTTCATCAAGAATCCTGGCTGTTCACTCATCGAGTGCAGAAGAGAAACAGCGCCACCTTCTGGACGCGTTCAGCCTGATGAAGAGTGCTGTCTCTCTTCAGGAGCAAGTTCTCACTGATGTCCTCAATGTTCTTCCACCTCATGAGGTACGAGATGTTTTTAATGATCACTTCTGTACAGATTTTTTTTAGATTGTCTGTGCTAATTTTGGACAAAAATCTGCAGAATTTATACCAGCGGGAAATAAATGACACACTTCACCTTGACTGTAGCTCAACAGTGTTTAGTTTACACTAGTAATAAATAACTACACGCACACACACACAGTAAAACAATATTATTGTGAAATATTATTCACATTGAAATCTATCTATCTATGCACACACACATTTATACACACAGTAAAACAGTAAATATTGTGAAGTATTATTAAAGTATAAAATAATGATAAAACAATTTAAAATAATTATATAATAATAAATCATTTCTATTCTGTTTTCCATTTTAACATTTTAGAGACACTAATTTTATATTAAAGTAAATTTAAAGTAAAACAGTAATACTGTGTAATATTATTATAATTTAAAACCAATCTAAAATAATTGTCTAAATACAAATTGTTCTAAAAATAGGCATAATTTTGTCATATAAAATATCTCTGTTCTATTATATATTTATTTTATTTTAAAAATATTAATATTTGAAATAATATTAAAACAATTTAAAATAATTGTCTAAATACAAAAAATATTCTATACATGTTTTAAATATTTTTTATTCCGTTTTTTTTTTCATTCTGTTTCTATGTTGTTTTCTATTTTAATATATTTTGGAGACTTTGCGTATTCATTTGAATGTCTCAATTATCTCTCAGAAGCGTGTGACATGAATTTCCTCCACACTTTCGATAATCTCGTTTGTTTGTCGTTTGCCGTTCCTTCGCATGCGCTAATGTGAACTCTAAAGGACAAAACACACACGGTTTGTTTCCAGAGGAACAAACGCGATTAGCAGATGGGAAATGTGATTTGGTGTGGCGTTCGTTAAGCTTGCTGTGACGCGACCCGGTGGTTTTCTGGGCCCTGTCAGGTTCAGCGTGCCAAACAGCACACGGCTCCTCTAAACGACGTGCTAATTCATTTTGCCTCATGCTGCATTATGGATTTTCATTTTCCCAAACGGATTATCTTATTACAAAGCTCTCTGGGTGCTCATATTTATGAAAAGAGGGCAATGAACACGTTGACCAAATGTGGAAATCTGAATTGCTAAAGTAATTAGACTCTTGTGCTGTTTGCACTTCTTCCATTTGAAGAATTAGTTCATGCTAAAATAGTCTGTCGTCATTTATTCACCTTCCAAACCTGTCAAACAGAAGCTATTTTGAAGAATCTCCAAGCTGCTCTTTTTCCATACAGTGAAAGCAAACCGTGATCAGAGATGTTCAAGCTCCAAAAACAACAATGAAAAAAGCTCCATAAATATGGATTTCTTCTGGTTTTTGTGTTCCACAGAAGAAAGTCATGACCAATATGGTGAAATTAATTAAATAAATAAATAAATACATATTTTTTTTAAATATACACAAAAATGGCCCAAAAAAAATGTTTGCTAAAATGTTTCAAAATATGTGTGTAAATATATTTTTTGCCAGTATATTTTGGGCTAGTTTTGTATATTTTTTTAAATATATAAAAAATATAAATATAATATATAATGAATATAAATATATATAATATTTGTATATATTTGTATACACATACACACACACACACACACACACAATAATAATCAACCTGCAATAATTAAATGTTAAACAACACAAATATCCTTTATGTATTTAATCCCATTCTATTAACCAATGTCTTTGCTTCTGACCTTCGATGATTCAGTTCAACCATACGAGAGTAACGCAATATTGTAATGCATTACTTTTAAAAGTAACTTTCCCCAACACTGTATGTATATATATATATATATACACACTGAACAAAATTATAAACGCATTTAGTAACGGAGGCTTGGGCTCAGCTGTTAAACTGTCGCACTTTTATTTAAATCTGTGGCAGAAGGATTCAAAAGAGGGCTTTTAAAGACATTCCGTTGTTGTTGTTTATGTATTTACACACTTGTGCCGTCGAACTGTTGTATAAACTCAATATCACACTCGTAGATGTGAGATATGGCTGTATATCGGCACGGCTGTGACTCGGCCGTAGGTAATCACAGTGTGCTATACAGCCATACCTCATGTCTACGAGTGTGATATTGTGTTTATACAACAGTTTGACGGCACAAGTGTGTAAATACATAAGAAACAACAACGGAGTGTCTTTGAAAACCCTCTTTTATGCAGAACTACTTCCTTCTGCCATAGATTTAAATCTAAAGTTGACAGTTTAACAAGTTCGTTTGCCCATATAATCTTAAGGAAATTGTGTGTATTATGATTTCAAGAGGTCTTAAATTTGGGGACGGAAAGACCAGAATTGCGATATGGCTCAATGTGACGATTAAACTTCAAAAGGCTATGATTTCATTAAATAAATATGAGCGCTGCAAAACACGCAGAGCTGTAAATGTGAACCGGTGGATCGATAAGAAGATAATGCATTATAAAAAGCTAAACAATTAAGAGAGTAAAATATATGTTATATGAGCAATATCACACTCGTAGATGTGAGATATGGCTGTATATCGGCACGGCTGTGATTCGGCCGTAGGTAATCACAGCCGTGCCGATATACAGCCATATCTCATGTCTACGAGTGTGATATTGAGTTTATACAACAGTTCGACGGCACAAGTGTGACGTTACTAGTCACTTTAGAACTAGTAACGAAGGAACGTTGAGTTGCTTCATTGAAAGCTAATTGTATTACTGTATTAAAAGCTTGCTGTATTATGTAGAGTATTATGAGAGAGAGATGGACTGAGTGAGTGTGATTACCTGCATCTGCTACAGCATTCATTCTTCAGATCAATCTCATATTCACAATAAACATTAGTTTCAATATCTGCTGAGGAAAGCATTATCTTTGTCGTAACGTTAATATCCTTTCTGATATCATAAAAACAAACAAGCAAGCCCTGTCCAGATTTAAAAAGTAACAAAAAAGTAACGTAATGCATTACTTTCCATAAAAAGTAAATGTCGTAATTAGCAGCATTCATTCTTCAGATCAATCTCATATTCACAATAAACATTAGTTTCAATATCTGCTGAGGAAAGCATTATCTTTGTCGTAACGTTAATATCCTTTCTGATATCAGTGATTTTGCTGCTCAGTGCATTTGTTCGCTGCGTCAAGCTGTTGTTGAAACAAAATACTTCAGTTTATAGCGTTTTTCGGTATAAAAGTCTTTACTGCTGACTCACTCATAAAAACGTCTCTTGTCACCATCTAACATCTGAGAGTGAACGAACGAACGAACGCATACACCCACGTGCGAGCGAGCGATTGTGAAGCATTGCAAACAAGCTGGTTTAATTACAAAAACTGCTAAGTTATCACCTCATTGCTGAGAAATATTGCTATCAAATAGCACACCTACGTTTACACGTGTGCAACAAATTCCGGTCTGTGTCAGATGTGAGCGAAAGATCGGATTTTTTGTGCCAGTGTAAACGCAGCCTAATGGAGGAACAATGTAACTAAAATCACCATCACGAACATGCACCGTTTCTCAATACTAAACACTATTACTAAATACTGTAATTTATATAGAATATTATTTATTGAATAATAATATTTAATAAACAACAACAACAGCCATCATAAAAGTTGCTAGGCAATTCAGTCAAAAGTACAAAGGCAGCGCTCTGATATACAGCATTGAATTTACATAAACATGAGATTTTGCCAAAACTATCTTCTCTGGAACAAATAATAGACTAATGAGACCAAAGAAAACTGTTAGATTTACCCATAACGAATTATATCTCATGTGTAACCACCACAGAGACATCAGAGCCAGCGGTAAATTCCAGAAGATCTGGCTGAGGTGAGGCGCTCTCTCTGTGGGTTCATGAGCGATGAATGGCCGCTGACGCTCTGGAGCTCACACGTCGAAGCAAATTTTCAAATATACGTTATCTTTATTAACAAACTGCATATTTGAACTATAAACAAGTACATTCTCGCCTGAAAACCTCTTAAAACTACATTCCGTGACACAAAAACAGTAATATTTATAAAATGATACTGGATTTGGGCGTCCGCCGTGACACTCGCTGTAAGAAGTACCGCAAGCGGAGGGATACGATTACAAACTGTAAAACGGCTGTTGGAGGTCTGATATCACTCTAATATTGCACTGTTATCAGCCAATCAGATTCGAGGACCAGAAAGAACTGTTGTATATATATATATATGTATATGTATATGTATATGTGTGTGTATACAAATATATATAATATTATTTATATGATCATATAAAAAATAGTTTTCTTGCCTCTGAAATGCATTTTAAAATATATTTTGTTATGTGAAGGTTGACACTAAATATATTTTCAATTTCAAAAGTATATTTCATTGAGCTTCACTGTTTACAACATATATTTAGCATATATTTAAAATATATTTTGGCCCAAAACAAATTGCTGTATGGCAAGTAAATGATCGTTTTTGGTGAATTATCCCTTCAAATGCACCGAAGTGCTGTTTGTTTGCAGGTATTCGTCTGTTGGATCCTGCATAAATCAGAAAACAGCTGATTTAATGCCTGCAGTGGAAATTAATTCTTCTTTTACACTGATCCTCCACCTACAGCAGATGGAGCTGCCACCCTGAAAGACAATAAATCTAACCGAGACCATGCCGAGAAATTGTTCACTCAAATATATTTCAGAGAGAATGTTTGGCTTCTATATTCACTTTTGTATAATATGTCAAATATGGTTATTCTGTCAAGCCCCTCAATTTTTCTTCAATAATTTGAAACCTTCTTAAAGAGATAGTTCACCCAAAAATGAAAATTCTGTCATTAATTACTCACACTCGTGTCGTTCCAAACCCGTAAGACCTTCGCTCATCTTCGGAACACAAATTAAGATATTTTTGATGAAATCCGAGAGCTCTCTAACCCTTCATAGACAGCAAGGATTCGAACACGATCAACGCACAGAAACGTAGCAAGGACATCGGTTAAATAGTCCGTGTGACATCAGCGGTTCAACCGTAATTTTACAAAGCTACAAGAATACTTTTTGTGCGCAAACAATAATAACATAATTTATTCAGCAGCTCTTCTCCTCGAGTTACCGTCTTCCAACATTTTGGAGAGTGTCCCAGAACGTAATCAATGTAATCAGTGCTCTTTATGTTCAGTAGACAGCGTGCGCATGCTGAACGTAAACATCACTCATTACGTTGAAACCATTAAACTGAGATAAAATTACAAAACATATTAAACATATTTTACATTTCTAGCTGCCAAAGCAACATTTTTTCATGCTCATTTAGTTTGACTTTATGTACTAAAATAACCAAAACTAAAGTAGTACTAAATTAAAATTATTATAGCAATAAATTAAAATATTAAATAATATATAATTTATTTATTAAAAATATAGATACAACATTAAAATGTAAAGATAGTATTTTTAAAATAATAAAAATATAAAAAATATCTAGACATTTAAAAAAACATTAATTAAAAACAACTAAAATTACTAAAATTAAAGAAATTAATTATATATAACATACATATATATATAATATATTCATGTCTGTCCTTTCATGAATATTTTGGAGCGATTAAATTGAATGGCATCAGAAGTGTTTTCCGGTTCACTGAGGTGCTTCTGACGGTCATCACATCATTCATTTGTGAGCAGGTCGCTCCTGTAAGACCTTGTTGTCGGGTCATTTCCTGTTTTCACTCCTGTTTTTCCTGTTTTTGTGAGTGTGAGAGTGTGAGAGTGTGTGTGTGTGTGAGAGTGTGTGTGTGTGTGCGTGTGTGTGTGTGTTTGTGTGTGAGAGAGACAGCGTGTGAATGTGAGAGTGTGTGTGTGTGTGTGTGTGCGCGCGTATGTGTGTGCGTGTGTGTGTGTGTGTGTGAGAGCGAGAGTGTGTGCGTGTGCGTGTGTGTGAGAAGCACTTTCACTGACTCTGGTTTCTATACGCTTTTTCACATTCCCGATTTAAGAGTGCAAACAAATGACTTCAATTTCATAAGACATTTCAGGTGGTGTACGGATGGGTGAATCGATCCTGAAGTATCAATATATCGATACTGATAGTATAATAATACTGAAAGTATCGATACTCAAATAAAAAATATCGATAGGATAAACTATTTTCCTACTCGTCTGAACGCACGCAAATGTTGCAAGAAAGAACCAATCGATCACGTAGAGCGTTCACTCACTTCTGACAGTGCATTCAAACAGGGCTGCGTTTCCCAAAAGTACTGTATCTTTTGGGAACGGCAGCCCAAAACAATGCTTATCAGAGGACAGAAAAAACATATGTTTGAGTTATTTCACAATAAACAAATTGAAATGGTAGCTTACATAGTTTGAGCAATTACATGTATTTAAATTTAGCGTTAAACGTTCATATTGATCATGTTCTATTCTGTAATGTTAATATAAATCATACACTGTCAGAATAAAAAGGCTGTATTTTATGCATGCAACAGCCTGTCACTGCAGTCGCTTATGAAAATAAACCATGGTTTTACTAAAGTGACCGTAGTTCAACTGTAGAATTTGTAGATTTCCATGGTTACCAGGAAACATATTTTAATTATAACCTAATAAGTTGCAGTTAAAGCATATTGAATGTTAAAATGCATTTCAAATATAAAGTTAAGTGGGTACCATTAACCATTTTACTCTTAGTAATTTAATAATTGAATAAATTTCATAATTGATAAAGTTCAGTTTAGAAGTATCGGTATCGATATCGACGATACTTGCCTTTAAAAGTATCGGTATCGTATCGAAAACAAAATAAGTGGTATCGCCCATCCCTAAGGTGGTGTAAACATGTTCTTGAATGTTAAAATGCATTTCAAATATAAAGTTAAGTGGGTACCATTAACCATTTTACTCTTAGTAATTTAATAATTGAATAAATTTCATAATTGATAAAGTTCAGTTTAGAAGTATCAGTATCGGTATCGATATCGACGATACTTGCCTTTAAAAGTATCGGTATCGTATCGAAAACAAGATAAGTGGTATCGCCCATCCCTAAGGTGGTGTAAACATGTTCTTTATAAATTCATGTTCTTGGTCTTAATTGGAGGGATTCATCAGTGTCTGTTACTCAAAAAAATTATGTTTGTTGTAATTTTCATCAGAATGTAATAACTAGATTTTTAGCTGCTGCTGTCCATGATGCAGCCGTTGACGAGTAAATACTCTTCAGATCTGACTTCATTCTGATAAGAAACACACTTAACATTGTTGTTTCCACTTGTATTAATATGTCAGGTTGAACTCTGATTCATATCGACTTTAACGATCAGCAGAACCCAGAAAACAATGGATGTTGATTGAGAGTCAGGATTTAATGAGGGCTGCTGTCAAACCAAAGCAGATCAGAATGAAGATTACTGCTAGAATAAACTACAAAAAGCACAATATTATGCTAAAATAAACATGAAATGAAGTTTGTGTCCTATTTTACTGACCTAATGTGACCAGTTCTGAGTGAACCTGGGTTTAAATTACAGTTTAACAGATATTCACATAGAAAACAGCTGTTTTACATTGTAATAATATTTCAGAATTTTTACTGTATTTTTTTATCAAATAAATGCAGCCTCGGTGAGCAAGAGAGACTTCTTTCAAAAACATTTTTAAAAAAAATTTGAACAGTTCTGTATATTCACTAAACACAGGTCTGAGAAGATTTTAAGAAGAAATGCCCAGTTAATATCTAATTTTCTCTTAAAATCAAAAGAAAATAATAGAAACATTACATTTGAAAGAAAAAAAAAACATACATTTTATTTTATAAGATTTTTGTTGTTGTTTTGTTGCATTGTGTTAGTTAATATACTAAAGAAAATCATCCTGTGTGGACACAATTATTTTAATTTTTTTTATATCAATTAAATTCACTACAAAATAATACCAGGACTTCATGTGCTTTATATGTGCTTTACAATTCTAAATAATATTTCAGTACTTTTTGCATTATTTTGTCATTTTGAATCAGAGTGGCCCTAAAACAGGCTTCATATTCTTTATGAAAACATATCTTCCACATCATATTCCAGCAGTGTCTTGTCCTCTGTGCTCAGGACTGGTCTGCTGTGGGCCGGTCTCTGGCTCAGGAGGTTTTGACTCACCTCACAGCTGTCAGTTCGCTCTCGCCGGACTGTGTGGAGACCAGGGCTCGCTCCCTCGGCATGATAGGAAGGTGCCTGAGGATTTTAGCTCAGCAGAGAGACCCGCTGTACCCCTCCGCACTGTGGACCGAGCCCGACACGGTAAAATGACCTGAGAAATCTCATGGAAAGTTTGCAAGTGAATATACAAAGTTCTAGTTATGCATTACTCTATGATGTTTTATAAGCATCAAATGCACATGTGCAAAAGTGACTCTTTTGAGTCACTTCTTTTCAATGAATCAGTTGCATCGCTGCACAGATTGATCTGAATGATTCTTAAGCAAATTGGTTTGAATCAAAACAATTGTTTAAAATTCGTTTTCATTAATCCCAAATGCATATGTGCAAAAGCAGCATTGTAATGTCCAATTTGTGCACGATTTACTCTTTGAGTCGCTTCTTTTCAGTGAGTCAGTTGAATTGCTTCACAGATCAATCTAAATGATTCTTAAGCAAATTGGGTTGAACGATAGTTTAAAGTAATCACAAATGACTAGAAATGTCAGGAAAAAGTCATGGACCATTGATGGGAACCTTCTGTTATTTGTCATAATGATATAAAAAAATAATTCTGTCTTTAAAAATGACAGCCTCACATGCAGCAGCATCATTATGTACTGTTATTAAGATAGTTTGAAAAGAAAATAAGCAGACGTTTAAGTCACAGTATAGATTTTCTTTCTCCTCCACCTGTTTAAACTCTATTGAACGTCATTAAACTCTGCATTTGGGGCTAATTTACTTCGGCTCCATTAATTCACCCTGCTGAAGAAGCTTTTCTCCAGACTGCATTGATTCACAGAGACTCAATATGAGCACTGTTCTATCAGGACCAGGAGAGAGAGCAAAACCAGGAAGATAATGAAGACCAACAAGTGAAGATGAATGAAACCGAGAAGAAACAATACGCTGGCAAACGTGCAGAGCTGCAGGTACATCAACACACACACTTTTATCATAATGAGGCCATATCATAGACTTTATACACATACACTAGTATAGATTTAATATACTGTAATTCATTATGACTGCAGTCTCAAACACTATTGCACATATTAAACATTTATTTAATTTATGAGTCATTTTCTCCTTTGAGGATCCACCAAACTCACTTGTGGAGAACATCTTGTCTGTTAATAAGGCCAAAAATCCCTCTAGCAAGTTTTTAGTTTTAAATACAACATTTTTAGAAATAGCAGTATATTCTTAAGTCTACTTATGCAAAAGTGCCTCTTTTGAGTCACTTCTTTTTAATGAATCAGTTGAATCGCTGCACAAATCGATCTGAGTGATTGATCAAAACAGTTGTTTAAAATTCATATTTAGGAAGCACAAATGCATATGTGCAAAAGTTGCATTGTAATGTCCAATTTGTGCCTGATTCGCTCTTTTGAGTCGCTTCTTTTCAATGAATCAGTTGAATTGGTGCATAAATCGATCTGAATGATTCTTACACAAATTGGTTTGGATCAAATGATTGTTCAAAATCTTTATCCAATAATCGCAAATGCATATGTGCAAAAATTAAACTATATCTACTTATGAATCACTTGATGCTTTTGGGAATCCAAAAGAGGATTCGTCAGATTTTAGCCGTTCCGTCTGTAAAGTTTAAGTTTGGCTCCAGTGAGAAGCAGTGAAAACTTTGGAAGTGCAGACCTGTAGTTTTGTGTCTGTTCTTATGTTTACTCTCGGTGTGTGTGTGTGTGTGTGTGTGTGTGTATGTGTCTGTGTGTGTGTGTGTGTGTTTTCAGAGCGAGCGGAGGGCAGCGCAGCGGCTGTTGGCTCAGGCCTGTGAAACTCTCTCTCAGGCTGTGAGTCTGAGTCTTCAGCATGACCTTCCTCATCTTCTTCCTCGCATCTGCACAGATCTGCTGGAGTGTCACGGTCAGTTCGACCCCGGCGCCAGCGGACAGTACCTCGCCCTGCTGCAGGTACTGCATCTGACTGCACTTTCACTATTCACTATTCAAGTACCATAAATGTGTATGTTTTTTTATGGTTTAATGGTTTTAATTTTATTTAACTATAATATATTTTTTTCTTCTTTTAACTTTATTTTGGTTTTTATTTTTTTATTTAAAATTTTTTTTTCATTTATGTCTTTTAGTATATTTTCTGCCGACCGGCTTAACAATAGTGGCCTATGGCCATGTGAGCCCGGGCTACCACGCCGAGCAGCTTAACAATAGTGGCCTATGGCTATGTGAGCCTTGGCTACCACGCCAACCGGCTTATCAATAGAGGCCTATGGCTATGTGAGCCTTGGCTACCACGCCAACCGGCTTATCAATAGAGGCCTATGGCTATGTGAGCCTTGGCTACCACGCCAACCGGCTTATCAATAGAGGCCTATGGCTATGTGAGCCTTGGCTACCACGCCAACCGGCTTATCAATAGAGGCCTATGGCTATGTGAGCCTTGGCTACCACGCCAACCGGCTTATCAATAGAGGCCTATGGCTATGTGAGCCTTGGCTACCACGCCAACCGGCTTATCAATAGAGGCCTATGGCTATGTGAGCCTTGGCTACCACGCCAACCGGCTTATCAATAGAGGCCTATGGCTATGTGAGCCTTGGCTACCACGCCAACCGGCTTATCAATAGAGGCCTATGGCTATGTGAGCCTTGGCTACCACGCCAACCGGCTTATCAATAGAGGCCTATGGCTATGTGAGCCTTGGCTACCACGCCAACCGGCTTATCAATAGAGGCCTATGGCTATGTGAGCCTTGGCTACCACGCCAACCGGCTTATCAATAGAGGCCTATGGCTATGTGAGCCTTGGCTACCACGCCAACCGGCTTATCAATAGAGGCCTATGGCTATGTGAGCCTTGGCTACCACGCCAACCGGCTTATCAATAGAGGCCTATGGCTATGTGAGCCTTGGCTACCACGCCAACCGGCTTATCAATAGAGGCCTATGGCTATGTGAGCCTTGGCTACCACGCCAACCGGCTTATCAATAGAGGCCTATGGCTATGTGAGCCTTGGCTACCACGCCAACCGGCTTATCAATAGAGGCCTATGGCTATGTGAGCCTTGGCTACCACGCCAACCGGCTTATCAATAGAGGCCTATGGCTATGTGAGCCTTGGCTACCACGCCAACCGGCTTATCAATAGAGGCCTATGGCTATGTGAGCCTTGGCTACCACGCCAACCGGCTTATCAATAGAGGCCTATGGCTATGTGAGCCTTGGCTACCACGCCAACCGGCTTATCAATAGAGGCCTATGGCTATGTGAGCCTTGGCTACCACGCCAACCGGCTTATCAATAGAGGCCTATGGCTATGTGAGCCTTGGCTACCACGCCAACCGGCTTATCAATAGAGGCCTATGGCTATGTGAGCCTTGGCTACCACGCCAACCGGCTTATCAATAGAGGCCTATGGCTATGTGAGCCTTGGCTACCACGCCAACCGGCTTATCAATAGAGGCCTATGGCTATGTGAGCCTTGGCTACCACGCCAACCGGCTTATCAATAGAGGCCTATGGCTATGTGAGCCTTGGCTACCACGCCAACCGGCTTATCAATAGAGGCCTATGGCTATGTGAGCCTTGGCTACCACGCCAACCGGCTTATCAATAGAGGCCTATGGCTATGTGAGCCTTGGCTACCACGCCAACCGGCTTATCAATAGAGGCCTATGGCTATGTGAGCCTTGGCTACCACGCCAACCGGCTTATCAATAGAGGCCTATGGCTATGTGAGCCTTGGCTACCACGCCAACCGGCTTATCAATAGAGGCCTATGGCTATGTGAGCCTTGGCTACCACGCCAACCGGCTTATCAATAGAGGCCTATGGCTATGTGAGCCTTGGCTACCACGCCAACCGGCTTATCAATAGAGGCCTATGGCTATGTGAGCCTTGGCTACCACGCCAACCGGCTTATCAATAGAGGCCTATGGCTATGTGAGCCTTGGCTACCACGCCAACCGGCTTATCAATAGAGGCCTATGGCTATGTGAGCCTTGGCTACCACGCCAACCGGCTTATCAATAGAGGCCTATGGCTATGTGAGCCTTGGCTACCACGCCAACCGGCTTATCAATAGAGGCCTATGGCTATGTGAGCCTTGGCTACCACGCCAACCGGCTTATCAATAGAGGCCTATGGCTATGTGAGCCTTGGCTACCACGCCAACCGGCTTATCAATAGAGGCCTATGGCTATGTGAGCCTTGGCTACCACGCCAACCGGCTTATCAATAGAGGCCTATGGCTATGTGAGCCTTGGCTACCACGCCAACCGGCTTATCAATAGAGGCCTATGGCTATGTGAGCCTTGGCTACCACGCCAACCGGCTTATCAATAGAGGCCTATGGCTATGTGAGCCTTGGCTACCACGCCGACATGCTTAACAATAGTGGCCTATGACTATGTGAGCCCGGGCTACCACGCCGACCGGCTTAACAATAGAAGCCTATGGCTATGTGAGCCCGGACTACCACGCTGACCGGCTTAACAATAGTGGCCTATGGCTATGTGAGCCTTGGCTACCACGCCAACCGGCTTAACAATAGAGGCCTATGGCTATGTGAGCCCGGGCTACCACGCCGACCGGCTTAACAATAGAGGCCTATGGCTATGTGAGCCCGGGCTACCACGCCGACCGGCTTAACAATAGAGGCCTATGGCTATGTGAGCCCGGGCTACCACGCCGACCGGCTTAACAATAGAGGCCTATGGCTATGTGAGCCCGGGCTACCACGCCGACCGGCTTAACAATAGAGGCCTATGGCTATGTGAGCCCGGGCTACCACGCCGACCGGCTTAACAATAGAGGCCTATGGCTATGTGAGCCCGGGCTACCACGCCGACCGGCTTAACAATAGAGGCCTATGGCTATGTGAGCCCGGGCTACCACGCCGACCGGCTTAACAATAGAGGCCTATGGCTATGTGAGCCCGGGCTACCACGCCGACCGGCTTAACAATAGAGGCCTATGGCTATGTGAGCCCGGGCTACCACGCCGACCGGCTTAACAATAGAGGCCTATGGCTATGTGAGCCCGGGCTACCACGCCGACCGGCTTAACAATAGAGGCCTATGGCTATGTGAGCCCGGGCTACCACGCCGACCGGCTTAACAATAGAGGCCTATGGCTATGTGAGCCCGGGCTACCACGCCGACCGGCTTAACAATAGAGGCCTATGGCTATGTGAGCCCGGGCTACCACGCCGACCGGCTTAACAATAGAGGCCTATGGCTATGTGAGCCCGGGCTACCACGCCGACCGGCTTAACAATAGAGGCCTATGGCTATGTGAGCCCGGGCTACCACGCCGACCGGCTTAACAATAGAGGCCTATGGCTATGTGAGCCCGGGCTACCACGCCGACCGGCTTAACAATAGAGGCCTATGGCTATGTGAGCCCGGGCTACCACGCCGACCGGCTTAACAATAGAGGCCTATGGCTATGTGAGCCCGGGCTACCACGCCGACCGGCTTAACAATAGAGGCCTATGGCTATGTGAGCCCGGGCTACCACGCCGACCGGCTTAACAATAGAGGCCTATGGCTATGTGAGCCCGGGCTACCACGCCGACCGGCTTAACAATAGAGGCCTATGGCTATGTGAGCCCGGGCTACCACGCCGACCGGCTTAACAATAGAGGCCTATGGCTATGTGAGCCCGGGCTACCACGCCGACCGGCTTAACAATAGAGGCCTATGGCTATGTGAGCCCGGGCTACCACGCCGACCGGCTTAACAATAGAGGCCTATGGCTATGTGAGCCCGGGCTACCACGCCGACCGGCTTAACAATAGAGGCCTATGGCTATGTGAGCCCGGGCTACCACGCCGACCGGCTTAACAATAGAGGCCTATGGCTATGTGAGCCCGGGCTACCACGCCGACCGGCTTAACAATAGAGGCCTATGGCTATGTGAGCCCGGGCTACCACGCCGACCGGCTTAACAATAGAGGCCTATGGCTATGTGAGCCCGGGCTACCACGCCGACCGGCTTAACAATAGAGGCCTATGGCTATGTGAGCCCGGGCTACCACGCCGACCGGCTTAACAATAGAGGCCTATGGCTATGTGAGCCCGGGCTACCACGCCGACCGGCTTAACAATAGAGGCCTATGGCTATGTGAGCCCGGGCTACCACGCCGACCGGCTTAACAATAGAGGCCTATGGCTATGTGAGCCCGGGCTACCACGCCGACCGGCTTAACAATAGAGGCCTATGGCTATGTGAGCCCGGGCTACCACGCCGACCGGCTTAACAATAGAGGCCTATGGCTATGTGAGCCCGGGCTACCACGCCGACCGGCTTAACAATAGAGGCCTATGGCTATGTGAGCCCGGGCTACCACGCCGACCGGCTTAACAATAGAGGCCTATGGCTATGTGAGCCCGGGCTACCACGCCGACCGGCTTAACAATAGAGGCCTATGGCTATGTGAGCCCGGGCTACCACGCCGACCGGCTTAACAATAGAGGCCTATGGCTATGTGAGCCCGGGCTACCACGCCGACCGGCTTAACAATAGAGGCCTATGGCTATGTGAGCCCGGGCTACCACGCCGACCGGCTTAACAATAGAGGCCTATGGCTATGTGAGCCCGGGCTACCACGCCGACCGGCTTAACAATAGAGGCCTATGGCTATGTGAGCCCGGGCTACCACGCCGACCGGCTTAACAATAGAGGCCTATGGCTATGTGAGCCCGGGCTACCACGCCGACCGGCTTAACAATAGAGGCCTATGGCTATGTGAGCCCGGGCTACCACGCCGACCGGCTTAACAATAGAGGCCTATGGCTATGTGAGCCCGGGCTACCACGCCGACCGGCTTAACAATAGAGGCCTATGGCTATGTGAGCCCGGGCTACCACGCCGACCGGCTTAACAATAGAGGCCTATGGCTATGTGAGCCCGGGCTACCACGCCGACCGGCTTAACAATAGAGGCCTATGGCTATGTGAGCCCGGGCTACCACGCCGACCGGCTTAACAATAGAGGCCTATGGCTATGTGAGCCCGGGCTACCACGCCGACCGGCTTAACAATAGAGGCCTATGGCTATGTGAGCCCGGGCTACCACGCCGACCGGCTTAACAATAGAGGCCTATGGCTATGTGAGCCCGGGCTACCACGCCGACCGGCTTAACAATAGAGGCCTATGGCTATGTGAGCCCGGGCTACCACGCCGACCGGCTTAACAATAGAGGCCTATGGCTATGTGAGCCCGGGCTACCACGCCGACCGGCTTAACAATAGAGGCCTATGGCTATGTGAGCCCGGGCTACCACGCCGACCGGCTTAACAATAGAGGCCTATGGCTATGTGAGCCCGGGCTACCACGCCGACCGGCTTAACAATAGAGGCCTATGGCTATGTGAGCCCGGGCTACCACGCCGACCGGCTTAACAATAGAGGCCTATGGCTATGTGAGCCCGGGCTACCACGCCGACCGGCTTAACAATAGAGGCCTATGGCTATGTGAGCCCGGGCTACCACGCCGACCGGCTTAACAATAGAGGCCTATGGCTATGTGAGCCCGGGCTACCACGCCGACCGGCTTAACAATAGAGGCCTATGGCTATGTGAGCCCGGGCTACCACGCCGACCGGCTTAACAATAGAGGCCTATGGCTATGTGAGCCCGGGCTACCACGCCGACCGGCTTAACAATAGAGGCCTATGGCTATGTGAGCCCGGGCTACCACGCCGACCGGCTTAACAATAGAGGCCTATGGCTATGTGAGCCCGGGCTACCACGCCGACCGGCTTAACAATAGAGGCCTATGGCTATGTGAGCCCGGGCTACCACGCCGACCGGCTTAACAATAGAGGCCTATGGCTATGTGAGCCCGGGCTACCACGCCGACCGGCTTAACAATAGAGGCCTATGGCTATGTGAGCCCGGGCTACCACGCCGACCGGCTTAACAATAGAGGCCTATGGCTATGTGAGCCCGGGCTACCACGCCGACCGGCTTAACAATAGAGGCCTATGGCTATGTGAGCCCGGGCTACCACGCCGACCGGCTTAACAATAGAGGCCTATGGCTATGTGAGCCCGGGCTACCACGCCGACCGGCTTAACAATAGAGGCCTATGGCTATGTGAGCCCGGGCTACCACGCCGACCGGCTTAACAATAGAGGCCTATGGCTATGTGAGCCCGGGCTACCACGCCGACCGGCTTAACAATAGAGGCCTATGGCTATGTGAGCCCGGGCTACCACGCCGACCGGCTTAACAATAGAGGCCTATGGCTATGTGAGCCCGGGCTACCACGCCGACCGGCTTAACAATAGAGGCCTATGGCTATGTGAGCCCGGGCTACCACGCCGACCGGCTTAACAATAGAGGCCTATGGCTATGTGAGCCCGGGCTACCACGCCGACCGGCTTAACAATAGAGGCCTATGGCTATGTGAGCCCGGGCTACCACGCCGACCGGCTTAACAATAGAGGCCTATGGCTATGTGAGCCCGGGCTACCACGCCGAGCAGCTTAACAATAGTGGCCTATGGCTATGTGAGCCTGGGCTACCACGCCGACAGGCTTAATAATAGTGGCCCTATGGCCATGTGAGCCCGGGCTACCACGCCGGCCGGCTTAACACTAGTGGCTTATGACTATGTGCGCCTGGGCTACCACGCCGACCGGTTTAACTCTAATTAGACGCGCACTATGTGTAATGTTCACAGTGTTAACAAGAATATGCATTGCAATCTGATAGATAAGACCCCCGCACCCACCTGAGCAAATATCATATGTTATTCATTTGATACCTGTCATTAATATAACAATATTGTCTAATTGTATAGAGCCATTAGGAGCTATAAAAGTGCATGCTTCTGATGCTGCATGCAGCTGAAATCGACCACACACTCAGTACAGCTAATAAAACATCAGCCCTAGATTTAAACTAACGTGACATTGAGATTACGCCACTGAATATAGCGAACCCCGGTTGGAATGCATACTCAAGAATGCTTATTATATTTAACCTGTTTTCATGTATGTTACCCTCTGTGTGTCCTCAGAGCGATTACATGCTCTAGACTGCGTTTGCTCCAGCTGTATAAACACAGATGCTAAATGCTGCTGCTAATATGCTTAAAGGGGTCATATGATGTTGCTAAAAATAATAAGAGAAAGGAACAATTGAAATCACATCATATGACCCCTTTAATATTTCGCTCCTGCATACGATGCAAACTGCTAACATGACACTTATTTTAGCCTTGTTTATGGTTGCTCATTTTTTATTTAAATTTGGCAAACCACGCAATATACACAGCGATATGGATCTTAGATGTTGATTTCAGTTGTTTCTAAAATGCACTACTACTGCTACAGCAAACACTTAGCCAAGTATTTGAATGTTGAGCAGCGAGCTCATTGGCTACCGATACAGGAGAGAACCAATCGGCTGTGACGTGATGATGATGTCATATTGAGTTACACCTATCGGACTGCGCGTTCTAGAGTTTCATGGCAGAACTTTGTATCTTGTATATATTTTATATCAGTTAATGTTTATTTTATTGCAAGAATGATTGATTTTATTAATTTTATTCATTCATTCATTCATTTTTGTGGTTTTAGTTTAGTTTTAGTAATTGTAAATACCCTTCAGCCGAATTGTATTTTTAAAGGAATAATTCACCCAGAAATGTACTTTCATCATTTACTCACCCTTATGTTGTTCCAAAACTCATATGGCTTTCTTTATTCTTTCAAAACACAAAAAAATATGTAATATAAATAAAAATCCATATAATGACTAATCTCCAAAAAACAAACAAACAAAAACACTTTCTGTTCCACTGCAACAAAAGTGTCATAACAGCTTTTTGCATTATATGAGGAACAAACTCAAAGTCATTATGGACTGATAATATTCCCCTTCTTTCAAATCTAATCCTGCATATTCAAGGTCAGATAAAAGACACGCAAGAACCAGTGACTTTTTGTATTAAACCTGCCACAACATCTTGACATCTTGGCTTAAATAAGTGAAAATCTCAGTGAGATTTCAGAGCTGCGATCTGAGAGTGAGTAAATTATGACAGAAGTGTCATTTATCGGTGAACTGTCCCTTTAAACGTAAATGCTCTTGTTCTTTGTGTGACCTGCATGTACATACAGTATATGTGACCCGTGCTGGCAAAATGAGACGGAATGAGCAAACTTTCGAAAATGACTTCACATTCTCCATTAAAATACCTTCAAAATTATATATGGAATCTAACAAAAAATGACTGAGCTACAACCGTTTGAAGACGATAGAGTCAGCAGCTGATTTTGAGTAAAATTGAGAAAGTTTTTTGTAGATTCCAAAGCAAAACCACCAAGCAACGTTGCATATTTTCTTTCAATTAATTTCTTAATAATAATTACCAAATTATTAATCACAATAGAGCTATTTTTTAGCGAGTGATTCTGTCTTTTCTTTTAATGTTTGATTATCATTGAGACAGATCTAAATTAAGACCTAATGTAAAACATGGATCTAATATGATGTTACACATCAGATTTTCCCCAACCATTAACTAAACGCTCATGTAAGACATAACAGATTATGTTTGTGTGAATCTCGCCAAGACATATTTCACAATAATGTACTTTATAATGAGATCGCGCGCTCGCGGAGAGATGCATCTTATGCACGCGCTTTGCAAATATTAGTCAGTGTGATCGTTTTGTTTTCCTCAGCATGGGTTTGAAAATCATATTCCACTGTTTTGGACTCATGTCATCGAGAATTCGATATGAATATTCACAAAGCTTGAATGCTGCGCTTTGCAACAATAGACCTACAACTTGAGAAGCAGCAGCAGTCGTCCAGAAAACTCCCACACTCCTCTCAGAAAACGTACAACTAAAGATGTCATTGTAGATGTTTAAGTAGTATTTGGAGCAGTGTGATTGCTGACTTGTGTACTTACATTATCCCAAATGTTTCGAAGAATGTTTAAATCCAGCGAAATAAGCAATTTTAACTAGTGACACGGAGCGTGTCCATAGTGTCATTGTGTCGCCTGCTAATGACGTCATAACCCCTCGATTTCCGTATGATAAAACAGCGCTGCTTTACCCCACATACGCACGACCGGAAGCAGCGGAAGCGCTCGACTGTGGCATAATAAAAGCTCCGCTTCTTTCCAGCCGTGTGTCGCGCTCGTTCAGCGCCTTGTTTCGCTTCGACGGCTTTCAGCCTCACCCTGCTTCATTCTACTACGTTAATAAATCATTAGCTCATCCATGAACATGATTTCTGCCCGAGTCCCGTCGGATTGCATCGGCTGTGGGGATGAAGACCACAACTCCCATGATTCCACACTCAGTCACGGCATCATCTAACTACGCCTTTGTCTCTTTGTTTGTTTTGAATACGCGCCCTCTAGTGGTGAAAATTACATATTGTGCTTTTAATGAACTAATTTTTGTGAAAACCTCAAATTCGACCAAAACTGACATTTTCACTTCTTTTGCCTGTAGTTATATGTATGTGTCCCTGCAGCACAAAACCATTTTATGCCAAAAATCATTAGGATATTAGGTAAAGATCATGTTCCATGAAGATATTTTGTAAATGTCCTATCGTAAATACATCAAAACTTCATTTGGACAACTTTAAAGGTGATTTTCTCAATATTTAGATTTTTTTGCACCCTCAGATTCCAGATTTTCAAATAGTTGTATCTCAGCCAAATATTGTCCTATCCTAACAAACCATACATCAATGGAAAGCTTATTTATGTGATGTATAAATGATGTATAAATCTCAATTTCAAAAAATTGACCCTTATGTCTGGTTTTGTGGTCCAGTGTCACATGTGTGTGATGTTCATATGTTTGTGAGAATGTAGAGTTCTGGTGACTGTGTTTGAGCGGATGATTATTACTCACTAGACTGGTGTGATCTGATCTCAGAGCGGCGTGTGCTGTGCTGAGATGTCGTCTGTCCTGCACTCGATCTGCTCCAGTGTCGGTGAGTCTCAGACCTGTGCTCTGCTGAACCTGCGGAGGAAGCTGCTCTCTTCACAGGGTCACAGACCCAGCGGCGCTCTGACAGCAGTGAACCAAGAGCTCAGCGCTCTCTCCAAGGTACTGCGCTGACAGCCTGTTAATGACATACACCTCCTCAGAGCGTTCAGACACTGCACTTTCCATTCAAATGTGTGAGAACAGGTCCGTGAGCATGTTATGCACCTCGTTTTGTGCATATGAATGTGCATGTGCATGTGATTTTTGCCTTTTGCTGGGTACTAAAGTTGAAGTTTGTGGTTTCCAGGATTCTACCATAAAAAATAGAGTGGAAACATTTTAAGTTTACAGATTGAACTTAAACTTGCAGAATATAATATAATATAGCATGCAAGCTAGCTAGATTATTTATATAGCACATTTCATACACAATTCAAAGTGCTTTACAAAAACAATTTAAAATAATCCAAAAATAAAAGTAACAAATGCAAAGAATAAAAAAGATTAAAATTTGATTTAAAATGTATTAAAACAGTTAAGAATAAAAAGAAAATATAATATAATATAGTGTTTATGTAAGTTGAGATAAATACTAATATATAAAAGATGCATGATTTCATACAAATACAAAAAAATGAAACACCATCATGATAACACACACGGCATGCAATAAACATTAATTTAATATAATATAACATCACATATTACATAAGATTCTGATGTACATAACTGATAAGAAAAACTATTTCAACGAAAAACCATCCAATGTGAACTGACAGATCTGGAAATGTAAATTAATGTTTTTCACTGTAAATTATAAGATGACTAGTTCTTTTTCACTTCCAAAAACTGTAAAATTACATGAAATGTCACCATAGATCTATTAGTTTTTAACATTTACATTTATGCATTTAGTAGACGCTTTTATCCAAAGCAACTTAAGTCAATTACAAAAAGATTTTCACCATATAGAGTAATGGAACTTGCCTTTAACCTTGCCTTTAACCTAACTTTTTTAACTTCTTTGACTGTTAAAATTACTGTGTTTTCATAAAGCAAAAACATGAGTGAGCTAAACATCACAGAATGACTCAGAATTAAACATGGAAGCAACTCTCAGTTTAGTGGTTTTGCATTAATAAAAGTTGAAGATGGTGTGTTTTCATTTATTATTATTTATACAAAACTGAATAATTCCTCATGCTTAAAGGTCTAGTCGTGTGTGTAGTATTCTTACGTTTGGCTATAAACCAATCACATGTCAGAGAAAACATATTCTTTGTTCCTATTGGATATAGTGCTTGTCAGTACAGTTTATGCAAATTAGCCAAAGAAGGTTGGGTTGTGTTCTTGCTGCTGAGGAGTTGGCACTCATGTTATGTACATAGCTGATAAGAGTTTAATACATTCTTCATGTTAATCTAGAACCTCCTTATACACTTCATGAGCACAACAGTGTGTCGCTCGTTTATAGTCCTTCAGACTGCACATATTCATTTACATTTATTCTTTTAGCTTTTATCCAAAGTGACTTACAAGTGAAGAAACGCAGTCACAAGTGATTCTTCCTGAGAAACGTTCAGAGGAGAACAGAGATGAAGTGAGAAGGAGAGTGGTTTGCGTTTAGACAGAATGGTTTTGTGAGGGTTCTGCTTTATCGAGAGCAGCGTCTCTAGACAGAGCAGATCCACGCCTCATGTGTTTGATCACACTTTCAGGCCTTCACTCACCTGACCATAAACCCAAACCACCTGAGAATTCTGGGAGAAATGCCACCCGACTTCAAGATCCTGCTGCTCCAACACTCGGAGGACAGGTGGGATGGACTCAACTCTATTATAGAAATATACATTCATGCATTCGGCACATGCTTTTATCCAAAGTGACTTACGCTGCATTCAAGTTCATGCATTCCCTGGGAATCGAACCCATGACCTTGCTGTTGCTAGCGCCATGCTCGACATTCTATTCTATTCTGCTTTAAGCTATTAAATTCAAGTTTATTTGTATAGCGCTTTTCACAATGACCATAAACCCAAACCACCTGAGAATTCTGGGAGAAATGCCACCCGACTTCAAGATCCTGCTGCTCCAACACTCGGAGGACAGGTGGGATGGACTCAACTCTATTATAGAAATATACATTCATGCATTCGGCACATGCTTTTATCCAAAGTGACTTACGCTGCATTCAAGTTCATGCATTCCCTGGGAATCGAACCCATGACCTTGCTGTTGCTAGCGCCATGCTCTACATTCTATTCTATTCTATTCTGCTTTAAGCTGTTCAATTCAAGTTTATTCGTATAGTGCTTTTCACGATACAAGTCGTTGCAAAGCAGCTTTACAGAAAATTAAGTTATTCTCATCTGCTCTGTTCTGTTGTATTTTATTTGCTCTGTTCTACTCTGCTTTATTTACTCTTTTCATTCCTTTTATTCTATTCTATTCTGTTCTATTCTATTTTTCTGTTCTACTTTATTCTCATCTTCTCTGTTCTGTTGTATTTGCTCTGTTCTACTCTGCTCTGTTCTGTTTTTCTCTTTTTATTCTATTCTATTCTGTTCTAATCAGT